>NC_092046.1:110196377-110496377 GCF_003086295.3 Arachis hypogaea
ACGATGACCATAGCTTGCTTCAAGCCGACAATCTCTGTGGGATCGACCCTTACTCACGTAAGGTATTACTTGGACGACCCAGTGCACTTGCTGGTTAGTTGTGCGGAGTTGCAAAGGTGTGATTTCAATTCCGTGCACCAAGTTTTTGGCGCCGTTGCCGGAATTGTTCGAGTCGGACAACTGACGGTTCATCTTGTTGCTTAGATTTGGAAATTTTATTTTATGTTTAAGCTTTTTATTTTTGTTTTCGAAAAAAAAATTTAGTTTTCAAAAAATTTATAAAAAATTTTAAGAATGAATTCTAGAGTTTCATGAGATATGTTGAAGCCTGGCTGGCTGTTAAGCCATGTCTAATCTTTTAGACTAAGGTTTCCATTTTCCATTGTAGAAAGGACATGTCTGTATTTGTTATGCTAAAGCTTGGCTGGCCATTTGGCCATGTCTAATTCTTTTGGACCGAAGCTTTAGACTAACATTGCATGAATCCTGGAATTCTTATTAAAAATTTTGAATTTCTTTATTCTCCTTTTCCAAAATAATTTTGAAAAAAATACAAAAAAATTAATAAAATCATAAAACCAAAAAATTTTGTATTTCTTGTTTGAGTCTAGTGTCAAATTTTAAGTTTGGTGTCAATTGCATCTTTTTAATTTTCTTAAAATTTTTAAAAATTCATCATGTGTTCTTTCTTGATCTTCAAGTTGTTCTTGGTGATTTTCTTTGTTTAATCTTGTGATTTTATTGTTGTGTTTTTTTGTTGTTTTTCATATGCATTTTCGAATTATTAGTGTCTAAAGTTTAAAAATTTGTAAGTTTGGTATTGCATGTCTTTCTTTTCCTAAAAATTTTCAAAAATATGTTCTTAATGTTCATCATGATCTTCAAAGTGTTCTTGGTGTTCATCTTGACATTCAAAGTGTTCTTGCATACATTATTTGTTTTAATCTTAAATTCTTATGTCTTGTGTTATTTTGTTGTTTTTCTCTTTCTTCATTAATTTAAAAATAAAACATAATATCTTTCCCTTATTTTACTCATAAATTTTGAAATTTTGGGTTGACTTAGTCAAAAATTTTCAAAATTTAGTTGTTTCTTGTTAGTCAAGTCAAAATTTCAATTTAAAAGCTTTATCTTTTCAAATCTTTTTCAAAAATCAAATCTTTTTCATTTTTCTTTCATGTTTTCCGAAAAATTTTCAATTAATTTTCAAAATCTTTCTCTTAATTTTATTTCAAAATTTTTGAAATTATTACTAACAATTAATGTTTTGATTCAAAAATTTCAAGTTTGTTACTTTCCTGTTAAGAAAGGCTCAATCTTTAAATTCTAGAATCATATCTTTTAGTTTCTTGTTAGTCAAGCCATCAACTTTAACTTTCAAAATCAAATCTTTTTAAATTTCTTTTTCAAATCTTTTTCAAAATAAATTTCAATCATATCTTTTTCAAAACTTAATTTCAAAATCTTTTTCTAACTTCTTATCTTTTCAAAATTTATTTTCAAATCTTTTTCAACTAACTACTTGACTTGTTTGTTTTAATTTAAAAAAAAAAGTTTATTAATTCTTATCTTTTTCAAAACCACCTAATTACTTTTTCACTTCTAATTTTCAAAAATCACTAACCACTTTTTCAAAATTCTTTTTAATTAACTAATTGTTTTAAATACTAATTTTATTTTATTTTTTTTTTAAATTTCGAATTCTAACTTAATTAATTAAATAAAAATAAAAATATTTTTCTTCTCCCTCTTTTTAAAATTTGAATACTTTCTCTCTCATCTCTTTCTATTTATTTTATTTATTCACTAACACTTCTCTTCTACTCATCTAATAATTCGAACCCTCTCCCTCTCTCTGCGTTCGAATTCCTCTCATTCTCTCTCTACCTCATTCTTCTATTCTTCTATTCTTATACTCACATAAAGGAATCTCTATACTGTGACATAGAAGATTCCTCTTCTTTTCTGTTCTCTTCTTTTTCATATGAGTAGGAACAAGGATAAAGACATTCTTGTTGAAGCTGATCCTGAACCTGAAAGGACTCTGAAGAGGAAGCTAAGAGAAGCTAAAGAACAACACTCCGGAGAGGACCTGACAGAAAATTTCGAAAAAGAAGAAGACATGGCAGCCAAACCCAACAACAATGGTGGAGATGCAAGGAAGGTGCTTGGTGAATTTACTACACCAACTTCCGACTTCTAGGGAAGAAGCATCTCAATTCCTACAATTGGAGCAAATAACTTTGAGCTTAAGCCTCAATTAGTTTCTCTGATGCAGCAGAATTGCAAGTTTCATAGACTTCCATTGGAAGATCCTCATCGGTTTTTAGTTGAATTCTTGTAAATCTGTGACACTGTTAAGACCAATGGGGTTAATCCTGAGGTCTACAGACTTCTGCTTTTCCCATTTGCTGTAAGAGACAGAGCTAGGATATGGTTGGACTCACAAGCTAAAGAAAGCCTGGCCTCTTAGAAAAAGTTGGTCAATACTTTCTTGGCCAAATTCTTTCCACCTCAAAAGATGAGCAAGCTTAGAGTGGAAGTCCAAACCTTCAGACAGAAGGAAGGTGAATCCCTCTATGAAGCTTGGAAAAGATACAAGCAATTGATTAGAAGGTGTCCTTCTGACAAGCTTTCAGAATGGATCATCTTATGTATATTCTTTGATGGCCTGTCTGAATTGTCCAAGATGTCATTGGACCACTCTGCTAGTGGATCTCTTCATCTAAAGAAAACCCCTACAGAAGCCCAGGAACTCATTGAGATGGTTGCAAATAACTAGTTCATGTATACTTCTGAAAGAAATCCTGTGAATAATGAGATGACTCAGAAGAAAGGAGTTCTTGAGATTGATACTCTGAATGCCATATTAGCTCAGAACAAAATATTGACTCAGCAAGTCAATATGATTTCACAGAATCTGACTGGAATGTAAGCTGCATCCGGCAGTACTAAAGAAGCTTCCTCTGAAGGAGAAGCTTATAACCCTGAGAATCCTGGAATGGAAGAAGTAAATTACATGGGAGAATCCTGTGGAAACACTTATAATCCTTCATGGAGGAATCATCCTAATTTCTTATGGAAGGATCAGTAGAAGCCTAATCAAGGCTTCAATAATAATAATGGTGGGAGAAATAGGTTTGGCAATAGCAAGCCTTTTCCATCATCTTCTTAGCAACAGACAGAGAATTCTAGGCAGAGCCTCTCTGACTTAGCAACCATCATCTCTGATCTATCTAAGACCACTCTCAGTTTTATGACTGAAATAAGGTCCTCCATCAGAAATTTGGAGGCACAAGTGGGTCAGCTGAGTAAAAGAGTTACTGAAATCCCTCCTAGTACTCTCCTAAGCAATACAGAAGAGAATCCAAAGAGAAAGTGCAAGGCCATAACTATAGCCAAAGTTGCCAAATCTGGAGAGAGTAAAAAGGCAGTGATTTCCAGTAAGGAAGCCCTTGCTGGACGTCCACTGACCACTAAGGAGTTCTCTATTATGAAACCAAAGGAATCTGAGGCTCATACAGAGACCATAGAGATTCCACTGAACTTACTGTTGCCATTCATGAGCTCTGATGAGTATTCTTCCTCTGAAGAGAATGAAGATATTGTTGAAGAGTAAGTTGCTCGGTATCTAGGAGCAATCATGAAGCTGAATGCCAAGTCATTTGGTAATGAGACTTGGGAGGATGAACCTCCATTGCTCATCATTGAACTGATTGCCTTGGTTAAGCAGAAATTACCTCAGAAGAAACCGGATCCCGAAAAGTTCTTAATACCTTGTACCATAGGCACCATGAGCTTTGAGAAGGCTCTGTGTGACTTGGGGTCAGAAATAAACATCATGCCACTCTCTGTAATGGAGAAACTAGGGATCTTTGAGGTACAAGCTACAAGAATCTCATTAGAGAGGCAGACAAATCAATGAAACATGCTTATGGACTTGTAGAGGATGTCTTAGTGAAGGTTGAAGGCCTGTACATCCCTGTTGATTTCATAATCCTAGACACTGAGAAGGATGAGGATGAATCCATTATCCTTGGAAGACCCTTCTTAGCCACAGCAAGAGCTGTAGTTGATGTGGACAGAGGAGAGTTAGTCCTTCAATTGAACGAGGACTACCTTGTGTTTAAGGCTCAAGGATCTTCTTCTGTAACCATGGAGAGAAAGCATGAAAAGCTTCTCTCAATACAAAGTCAAACAGAGCCCCCACACTCAACTTCTAAGTTTGGTGTTGGGAGGCCACCATTAAGCTCAGAGTCTCTGTGAAGCTCTCTAAGAGCTCACTGTCAAGCTATTGACATTAAAGAAGTGCTTATTGGGAGGCAACCCAATGTTATTTAATTATATTTAATTTTATAGACATTTATTTTCCATTGTCATGTTATGTTTTCTTTAGGTAGATGATCATGTGAAGTCACAAAAATAGCTGCAGAATTAAAGTGAAATCAAAAACAGCATCAAAAATAGCACACCCTGGAAGACAGGCTTACGGGCATTTAAACGCCAGTAAGGATAGCAGAATGGGCGTTTAACACCCAGTCTGGCAGCATTCTGGGTGTTAAATGCCAGAATTATAAGACAGACTGGCGTTTAACACCAGAAAAGGGTGTCTGGCTGTCTCGCTGGCGTTAAACGCCAGAATTGGCAGACAGACTGGCATTTAACGCCAGAAAAGGATGTCTGGTTAGCGTTAAACGCCAGAAAGGGGCATCAGCCTGGCGTTTAATGCCAGAAAAGTAGCAGATATGGAGTTAAACGCCAGAAATGGCACATAGAGGGTGTTTAAACACGAGAAAGGTGCATGGACCAGAATTCCTTGACACCTCAAGATCTGTGGACCTCACAGGATCCCCACCTACCCCAACTCACTCTCTCTCCTCTTCACACCTTTTCATAACACTCTTCTCCAAATACCCTTGACCAATCACATCAATACCTCTACCCCATAATCTCTTCACCACTCACATCCATCCACTATTCCCAAAAAACCCATCATAAAACCCCACCTACCTCACCATTCAAATTCAAAACATTTCCCTCCCAAACCCAACCCCCTCTTACACGAATTCCCTCTCCCTCTTACCTTATAAATACCCCTCCTTACCACCTTCAATTTCACACATCATAAACGCTTAAACCCCCTTGGCCGAATTCACTACTCCCTTCTATCTCCTCCATTTCTTCTTCTTCAACTCCTTTCTTTCTTCTTTTGCTCGATGACGAGCAAATCTTTTAAGTTTGGCATGGAAAAAAGCTCTGCTTTTTGTTTTTCTATAACCATTAATGGCACCTAAGGCCGAAGAAACCTTTAGAAAGAGGAAAGGGAAGGCAATTGCTTTCACCTCCGAGTCATGGGAAATGGAGAGATTCATCTCAAAAGTCCATCAAGACCACTTCTATAAAGTTGTGGCCAAGAAAAAGGTGATCCCCGAGGTCCCCTTCATGCTCAAAAAGAATGAATATCTCGAGATCCGACGTGAGGTTCGAAGAAGAGGTTGGGAAGCTCTCACCAACCCCATCTAACAAGTCAGAATCTTAATGGTTCAAGAGTTCGATGCTAATGCATGGATCACTAAGAACCATGATCAAAGTGTGAACCCGAACCCAAAGAATTGGCTCACAATAGTTCGGGGGAAATACTTGGATTTCAGTCTGAAAACTGTAAGGTTGGCATTCAACTTGCCAATAATGAGAGGAGATTCTCATCCTTTCACTAGAAGAGTCAACTTTGATCAAAGGTTGGACCAAGTCTTCACGAACATTTGTGTAGAAAGATCACAATGGAAGAGAGACTCAAAAGGCAAGCTGGTTCAATTGAGAAGGCCTGACCTTAAACCCGTGGCTAGGGGATGGTTGGAGTTCATCCAACGCTCTATCATTCCTACTAGCAACCGGTCTGAAGTTACAGTAGACCGGGCTATCATGATGCATAGTATCATGAATGGAGAGGAAGTAGAAGTTCATAAGATCATACCTCTAGAATTATACAAGGTGGCGAACAAGCCCTCCACTTTGGCAATGTTAGCCTTCCCTCATCTCATCTGTAACCTATGCAATTCAGCTGGAATTGTCATAGAGGAAGGCATCCTCATTAAAGAGGACAAACCCATCACTAAAAAGAGGATGGAGCAAACAAGAGAGCCCACTCATGGACCTCAACAAGAGCATGAGGAACTTCCTCATCAAGAAATCCCTGAGATGCCTCAAGGGATACACTTTCCTCCACAAGGCTATTGGGAGCAACTCAACACCTCTTTAGGAGATTTGAGTTCTAACATAGAGCAACTAAGGATGGAGCACCAAGAGCACTCTATTATCCTCAATGAAATCAGAGAGGACCAAAAGGCCATGAGAGAGGAGCAACAAAGGCAAGGAAGATACATAGAGGAGCTCAAGCACTCCATAGGATCTTCAAGAGGAAGAACTAGCCGCCGTCACTAAGGTGGACCCGTTCTTTAATTTTCTTGTTCTTATTTTTCTGTTTTTCGGTTTCTATGCTTTATGTTTTAACTATATTTGTGTCTTTATTACATGATCATATGCGTTTGGTGTCTATGTCTTAAAGCTATGAATGTTCTATGAATCCTTCACCTTTCTTAAATGAAAAATGTTTTCTGAAAAAGAAAAAGAAGTACATGAGTTTCGAATTCTATCTTGAAAATAGTTTGATTATTTTGATGTGGTGGCAATACTTTTTGTTTTCTAAATGAATGCTTGAACAGTGCATTTTTTTATAGTGAAGTTTATGAATGTTAAAATTGTTGGCTCTTGAAAGAATAATAAAAAAAGATAAATGTTATTGATAATCTAAAAAATCATAAAATTGATTCTTGAAGCAAGAAAAAGCAGTAAAAAACACAAAGCTTGCAAAAAAAATGGCGAAAAATAAAGAAAAAGCAAGCAGAAAAAGCCAATAACCCTTTAAACCAAAAGGCAAGGGTAAAAAAGATCCAAGACTTTGAGCATTAATGGATAAGAGGGCCCAAAGGAATAAAATCTTGGCCAAAGCGGCTAAATCAAGCTGTCCCTAACCATGTGCTTGTGGCGTGAAGGTGTCAAGTAAAAAGCTTGAGACTGAGCGGTTAAAGTCGTAGTACAAAGCAAAAAGAGTGTGCTTAAGAACTCTGGGCACCTCTAACTGGGGACTCTAGCAAAGCTGACTCACAATCTGAAAAGGTTCACCTAGTTATGTGTCTGTGGCATTTATGTATCCGGTGGTAATACTGGAAAATAAAATGCTTAGGGTCATGGCCAAGACTCATAAAGTAGCTATGTTCAAGAATCAACATACTAAACAAGGAGAATCAATAACACTATCTGAATTCTGAGTTCCTATGGATGCCAATCATTCTTAACCTCAAAGGATAAAGTGAGATGCCAAAACTGTTCAAAGGCAAAAAGCTACTAGTCTCGCTCATCTAATTAAAACTAATCTTCATTGATATTTTTGAAATTTATTGTATTTTCTCTTCTTTTTATCCTATTTTGTTTTTAGTTGCTCGGGGACAAACAATAATTTAAGTTTGGTGTTGTGATGAGCGGATAATTTATACCCTTTTTGGCATTGTTTTTACATAGTTTTTAGTATGTTTTTGTTACTTTTTATTATATTTTTATTAGTTTTTATGCAAAAATCATATTTCCGGACTTTACTATGAGTTTGTGTTTTTTTCTATAATTTCAGATATTTTCTGGCAGAAATTGAGGGATCTGAGCAAAAGTCTGATTCAGAGGCTGAGAAAGGACTACAAATGCTGCTGGATTCTGACTCTCCTGTACTCGAAGTAGAATTTCTGGAGCTTTAGAAGCGCAATTGGCGCGCTCTCAATTTCTTTGGAAAGTAGACATCATGGGCTTTCCAGCAATATATAATAGTCTATATTTTGCCCTAGATTTGATGGCCCAAACTGGCGTTAAAACGCCAGCCAGAGACCCTTTTCTGGCGTAAAACGCCAGAACTGGCACCTGAACTGGAGTTAAATGCCTAAACTGGCATCCAAGCTGGAGTTTAACTCTAGAAAAGGCCTATGCACATGTAAATCTCAATGCTCAGCCCAAGCACACAGCAAGTGGGCCCCGGAAGTGGATTTCTGCACTATCTGCACTTAGTTACTTATTTTCTGTAATCCTTAGTAACTAGTTTAGTATAAATAGCACTTTTTACTATTGTAATCAGATCATCTTATCATCTTTGGACTTTTATGTTACATTTGGGAGGCTGGCCATTCGGCCATGCCTAGACCTTTTTCTCTTATGTATTTTCTATGGTGGAGTTTCTACACTTCATAGATTAAGGTGTGGAGCTCTGCTGTTCTTCATAAATTAATGCAAGTTCTATTGTTTTTCTTTCAATTCATGCCTACTTCTTCTTCATGATATACTCTTGTACTTAATTCAGTTAATTCATAATGAAGGGGTGACCCGTGACAATCACCTACTATCTTCGTTACTCGCTTAGCCAAGATCCGCGTGCCTGACAACCACAAGCGGTCTACATGATGTTCAACGTAGTCATTGGACGACAGCCGGAGTATAGTCTCTTAGGTCTCTGATCTACGGATTTGACTTGCCTCTCCTGACAATAGAGCATTCGAATCCATAAGATTAGAATCTTCGTGGTAGAGGCTAGAACCAATTGGCAGCATTCCAGAGATCCGAAAAGTCTAAACCTTGTCTGTGGTATTCCGAATAGGATCTGGGACGGGATGACCGTGATGAGCTTCAAACTCACGAATGTTGGGTACAGTGACAGTATGCAAAAGGATAGAGAGATCCTATTCTAACACAAGTGGGAATCGATAGATGATTAGTCGTGCGGTAGCTGTGCCTGGTATTTTTTATCCGAGACGAGAAATCTGATAGTTGATTAGCCATGCAGAAACTGTACCTGGTATTTTTCATCCGAGAGGACGGATGGTAGCCATTGACAACGGTGATCCACCAACATACAGCTTGCCATGGAAGGGAGCACGCATGATTGGATGAAGACAATAGGAAAGCAAAGGTTCAGAAGCAACAAAGCATCTCCAAATGCTTATCTGAAATTCCCACCAATGAATTACATAAGTATCTTTATTTTAATTTACGTTTTATTTATCTTTCAATTATCAAAACTCATAACCAATTGAATCCGCCTGACTAAGATTTACACGATGACCATAGCTTGCTTCAAGCCAACAATCTCCGTGGAATCGACCCCTTACTTACGTAAGGTATTACTTGGACGACCCAATGCACTTGCTGGTTAGTTGTGCGGAGTTGCAAAGGTGTGATTCCAATTCCGTGCACCAAGTTTTTGGCGCCGTTGCCGGGGATTGTTCGAGTTTGGACAACTGACGGTTCATCTTGTTGCTTAGATTTGGAAATTTTATTTTATGTTTAAGCTTTTTATTTTTGTTTTCGAAAAATAAAACAAAAAAATTTAGTTTTCGAAAAATTCATAAAAATTTTTAAGAATGAATTCTAGAGTTTCATGAGATATGTTGAAGCTTGGCTGGCTGTTAAGCCATGTCTAATCTTTTGGACTGAGGTTTCCACTTTCCATTGTAGAAAGGACATGTCCGTATTTGTTATCACTACAAGAAAACAAGCTTTTTGCTACGCTTTTAAAGCGTGGTGAAAAGTCCAAAAAAGCGTAGCGATAGCTTTTCGCCACGCTTTTTGAGCTACCGGCACGCTTTTGAAAGCGTCACAACTGCAAGGGTGCCGGTTGCTCTATCACCACGCTTTTGCTGACCTATCGCCACGCTTTTTTTCTTGCCACGCTTTTACAGATCGCCACGCTTTAAAAGCATAGCCATATGTGTGAGATATGGCTACGCTTTTAAAGCGTGCCAATATCAAGATATGGCTAGGCTTTTAAAGTGTGCCGATAGCAAGACATATGGCTACGCTTTAAAAAAGTTCCAATAGCAAGACATATTGCTACGCTTTTAAAGCGTGCCAATAGCTGTGAGATACAGCTACGCTTTTAAAGCGTGACTGTTAATACCCACTATAACGTTTATCGCCACGCTTCCAAAGCGTGGCAACAAGTGGAGATATGGCTACGCTTTAAAAGCGTGCCAATAGGTACGGAACTAAATTACAGCCACGCTTATAAAGCATGGCTATTGATTGCTGCTGTACAATATAGCCATTCTTTTAAACCGTGGCTGTAAGTTAGTTTAGTACCTATTGGCACTATTTTTTTTTATAAACCTTACAAAATCATAGATAATTTTAAAATTTAAAAGATTACTAATTTTAAATCAACTAATCATTGCTTCATAAACTTGTCACAGAAAAAAAGTGTTTGATCACATGATATACTCTAACAAAATACCAAAAATCAAAGTCTCATCCACTAGCAATTTCCTAATACATGAATTACAATTCCAACATGGGTAACATTATCTAGCTACTTCCTTTACACTTCATTACAAAATATAAAACTTCATGATTACTGATCATCATTGTGAGCGAAATTGTTTTCAGCACTGCCCTGCATAATTTTAAATGTTGTGTGTTAGTGCATCTTATACCAAACCAAAAAATGAAAAGACATATTAACAATCAAACTGTCCCCCCTCCCCCTTTTTTTGCTGCAACTATCACATGTTTTAACTCAACAATGGCATGTATTCACAACCAAATTAACCATTCTTGTAGCCCTATACTGCACCTGCAGTCATATGCATGCACATAAGTTTATTCTAGCAACTAGAGAATCAATACAAATTGCATATGGATTCTATAACCGATTTTTTCTTCTAATTAATAAAGGTGGGAAAAGAAAGAAAGAAAAGACCAATCCCCAACAAATAAATCAAGCAAAATAAGATATACCATGAGAGCCATTAATTCCTTCTGGAGTCTGCAAAAATCAAAAGAAACAAAACCATTAAAATTCAATTATGGTTTCTTTTCTTTTTCTTTTTCCAATTTGATTACGAAAAAGTGCAAATCTTCAAAGATTTCTCGTGTTTTCCAAAATTGAGATTCAATACCACACTAAATACAAAACAAAACACTACTAAAAAGTCAACAACTTTGAATTTAGATTCCAATTCAACACCATTAGCACCATTTATAATATTTTATTTCACTATCAAATGTCCAAAATCAACAACAACAATAAGTCAACTACTTTGAATGGAAATATATCGAATATCCAAAGATAATGACTTACATCTTTGGGTGGAATATGAGTTGATTCGGAGGAGCGAGGAGTATATCTCGGTCTGCTACTTGAGGCATCCAAAGGAGAATTTTGGGCAGCTTGCACTAAGGCTGCTACCTCTTCCTCACTCATTCCAGGGTTGACTTGGTGCACCAATACCTTTAATAAACTACATACACCGTCCATCTTCTTCTCTAATTATTCAACCTTGTTGTATTCAACTTTGACTTGTCGAATCTCCTCATCCTTTTTAAGAGACCTTCTTGTAATCGAAGCCCCATAAAAACGAACTCGACCTGGTTGGTCCTTTCCTAGCACTCCTACAAATGCATCTTCATCATTTTCCCCTGCCTCTATGCGGGTTTGAAGTTCAGCCTGTCAAAAGTGAGGAGCAATAAAATACAAAGCCGTATTAACTCAATATTAATAGAAATCACTATAGAATTTATATTGTACAAATCCAAATACAAATACAAACAACTCACAATTGTGCTTTGTGTTTTAGCATCAATTTCTTTTCCTTTTTTACTTGTGCGAGTTGCTATGAAAACTTCAACTCTTGATGGTTCTTCACTGTTCTCTTTAGAGTCGCGCTAGAGTACATATAGAAAAATTTACATGAAGCATACTAACTAGAAAACTACAACATGAATATAAATGAGAAATCACAAAAAAATAAGTTATATTACCAGCTGCTTGCGCACTATTCCAAAATTTGTGGAACCCATCCGGTGAGGATATTTTTGTTTTGACCTATTTTCAGCATTCTTAATAGACACAGCCTAAATATAAACATGAAAAAGAGATGTTATTATTCTTAATAAACATGTTTTCTTGTTTTTTCAAAATCACACTACTTTTTTCGAAAACACCAAGTTTAATCACATAAAGAACTAAAAGACAATATTACCTTGACAGTTGGAAGACTCCAATACCGAATTAGTTTGCGAAATTGAACCTCAGGGATCTCTAACGGTCGATTCTTTATCATTTCTTTTTTTGTGTTGTACTTCAAGAAATGTTCCTTTTTTATTTCGCCTTTGTATTTTTTCCATGCACGACAAAATCCCTTCATTACCCACGGCTTTGAAGCTATTGGAAGAATGAATTTTTGCTAAACAAGACAACAAATTAGAATGTCAAAGGTTAGCATAAATAAAGTAACAAATAAATTTTAAAAAAATTATCTATAATTCTATAGTTACATACATTGGCATACTCCCACATGTCCTCTTTGAGGTTTTTAGGTACACCATGCCAACTAGTATATAGCAAAGTCACAAAACGAGGATTTCTAACTGTTGTGCCCAAAAGTTGGTTGAGGTTAGATACAACCTCCTTGGTTGGACCTATAGGCTGCCCTCCAAAAAATTCCACCTCCCGTCGATCATTAAAATCAGTGGCATGAAGCTTTTTGCACATAGTCTTTCCACGAGTTTTCTTCTTTATTGTGCCTAAGTCCAATTAAAATAACAGAATTTTAACTCAAATCAACTTAGAAGTAATACAAGCTATATTTTGATAATAAGGTAAAACAAGAAAAGCACCTTCATTACTAGCTTGTCCTCCATTACCCTCATCATTTGCAGCATCATCAAGCTCATCTTCCTCATCTTCTTCATTTTCCAAATTTATCCCATGTACCTTAAAATACATGTCAAGACTCATTCCTTTTTTTGTTGAACTTGCACTTAGCTCGCTTGTATCTTCTCCCTCATCATCAGAACTTAAATCATTTTGTTCCATTGTATTAGCTTCAACAGTCCTTTGATTCCCAGTTTTGGAGGTCTTTTCGGCATGAGACATTGTCCCGTTCCCATTATGTTCACATTCTTAAAAAAGTGGCATGGGTTGGACCTTCTTTTTCTTCTTTGGAGTCCTAGCTTGCTCTTTAATGGCATCTTCCACGATTGTGATGGGTTGGTTTCTTGTTTGATCTTTTGGGTTTTGACCTTGGAAGCTAGCCTTCTTATTTTCAGCCATGATCTTTTCTCTTTTAATATTGTATTGTTGTAGCAATTCAGCACTTGACCTCATTTGTGTAACCTCAAAGGAATTCTTTTTTTGTGGACTTTTTTCTTTCATTTTTTGGGCTAAGGTACTTATCCGTTTTCTTTTAGTGATCTCTCCTTTCTCCATTCTGCATACACAAGAGTTGCAATGAAAAAAATGTTATTTTATGAATAATTAAATGAACATAATCAACATAAGCAAGTAATTAAATAAGCAAAATAACTGGGCGTGACAAGTCACCAAAAAAAATAATAAGAAAAATAACTAAAACAAATGAGACATTTAGAATTCTACCAAAACAGCATTACATGAAAACATGTCAAGAAGTTTCAGAATCAAAGTCCTCTATGTACTCGTATTCGCTTTCCTCATCATCTTCCTCACCACGTTGTTTGGCAAACATATTTGGAGCCACATCTATAATAGTTGCTCGTAGATCATTCCTCACTAGATCAACTTCGCCATTATCATTTGGGAGACTGGGAATCACTTTAGGTTCACATGGCTCCCTTGCATATATTATGGGGGAATCAGACTCAAGGTCATCACTTATCCTAAATAAATCTCTTGGAATTGTTTTCATAACATAGTGTTTATCACTCACATATGGGTCTTGCACATAAAAGCATTGGTTTACTTGGGATGCTAGGACAAATGGTTCTTCTTGATAGCATTTTTTACTGAAATACACATATGAGAGACCAAAATTGTCTTTTGCAACTGTATACCACTCACACTTAAACAGGACTATCTTAAATTGGCCATAATAATCTAATTCAAACATATCAACTATTCTACCATAGTAGGTTACTTTTGCTTCAATTGGGTTCTTATCTTTCACAGTAGCAAAACTAGGAGTCAATGCCTCCAATGTGACACCACTATTTTGGGTTTTACGTCTCACATCACGGTGCCTTGTATGGAACCTATACCCATTGATAACATAACCTGAAAATCTTTTTGCAACTCTATTTGGACCCCTAGCCAACACTTTTGCCCAACCAGGCACATCCTTTTTCATGGCACGAGTTTTAAACCATTCTGAGAACTGTTGACTATGGTCTTTGGCTTTCTCCCACTTTGTTCTTCGTGGATTGTTGTCATTTACTGCCTCCTCATGCTCTCTGAAGATCAAATATTCATATTCTTATTTATTAGTAGGGTAAAATGTTATGATTGAAGTCTACGAAATGACAATGAATCAAACAAAATACCTCATGTAGACTTTGATCTTATCACAATTGTTTAGGATGTATGCATGACCTTGTATTTCTGATTTTTCATCTAACATGAACAAATCTCCCATTTTTCTACCCAAAGGACATCCTTTGCTTGGAAACAAACTCGGAGTTCGCAGCTCATCTGAAACATACTCATCATTGTTTCGAGGGACTTTGTTGAATCTTGTCTGGATATCTTCATGCAAATAACTTGAGCAAAAATTAATACACTCATTCGCCAAATATCCTTCGACAATGGATCCTTCTGGATGACTTCTGTTACGAACATACGATTTTAGTGTGCACATATATCGTTCAACATGGTACATCCAACGATATTGAACTGGACCACCTAACCTCACTTCATTTGCCAAATGGATAGGCAAGTGCACCATTATGTCAAAAAATCTTGGAGGAAAAATCCTCTCCAATTGGCATAATGTCTTAGCAATCTCTGCTTCTAAGTTAACTACCTCATCTAGGCTAATTACCTTCTGACATATCCGGTGAAAAAATGAACATAAGCGAACTAAAGCGATGGCAACATGGTCAGGAAGTATGCTCTTAATCGGTACTTGCAACAAGTAATGTAACATGAAATGAGCATCATGGGTCTTGTAACCAGAAATCTTCTTTTCTGTTTGCTGCACACATCGAGCGATATTGGAAGCGCTGCCGTCTGGTAACTTTGCCCCTTTTAACACACTACAAAAGATTGTTTTCTCTGCTGCAGTCATTGAGAAGCATGCCTTTGCTAACTTAGTTCTTTTACCATCATTCGTATCTCTTGGTTGAAGGTTTTTCCTAATACCCATGTCTTTAAGGTCAAAACGCGCAGCTGCATGATCTTTTGACTTTCCAGAAATATCCAAAAGAGTTCCAATTATGCTATCAACTATATTCTTCTCTATGTGCATAACATCAAGGTTGTGTCTAAACATGTTGAACTTCCAATATGGTAAATCAAAAAAGATTGACCGCTTTTTCCAATTTGAAATGCCATTCTTTGATCTCCTTTGCTTCTTCCCAAAAGAATTATCTACCCCTTGCAATATATGAAATACAGTTGTTCCATCTAACAACTGCGGTGGAGACCTAAGTTCAGTTTTCCCATTGAAAGATCTTTTATTATGTCTCCATGGATGGTTCATGGGTAAAACCCTTCGATGATCCATATAAACAGTCTTGTGGCTATGTTTCAGATATATAAAAGAAGTTTCATCATTACAACATGGACAAGCCAATTTTTCCTTTGTACTCCACCCAGATAACATAGCATACGCAGGGAAGTCGTTAATTGTCCATAAAAGACATGCTCTCATGTTGAATGTTTTGTTCTCTTTGGAATCATATGTTTCAACACCTAACACCCATAATTCTTTTAATTCTTCAATTAGTGGTTGAAGAAAGACATCAATATCATTTTCCGGTGATTATGGGCCATGAATGAGTAAAGAGAGCATAAAATAATCAGGCTTCATTCTCATCCAAGGGGGTAGATTATACACCATCAGAATAACAGGCCATGTACTATGTGTACTACTCAAAGTTCGAAACGGATTGAATCCGTCGCTTGCTAAGCCAAGTCTCACATTACGAGGCTCCTTTGCAAAATCTTCATGTCGACTGTCAAATGCTTTCCAAGATTCACCATCGGCAGGATGCCTTAACGACCCATCTTTAACACGTTCATTATGATGCCAAGACATAGCTTCAACCGTCATTGTGCACATAAAAAGCCTTTGAAGTCTGGGAATCAGGGGGAAATGCCTTAGAGTTTTTGTAGCAACTTTACGAGGCTTTTTAGATGAGGTAGCATCGTCCTCTTCTACATAATGCTCAATATAACGGGATGTTCCACAGACATGACAAGATGAGTCATTCTCATGCCCGTTCCGATACAACATGCAATCATTACGACATGCATCGATCTTTTGGTAGTCAAGACTCAAATTCTTCACCATATTCTTCGTTTTATCAAAAGAAGTAGGAATATTCAAACGTGGCATTCCTTCTTTCAATAATTCTAAGAGAGAAGTGAACGACGCATTACTCCAACCATGCAAGCATTTTAACAAGTAAAGACGGATGGTAAAGGATAATCTTGTGAATCCTTTACATCCAGGGTATAGTTCTTGGCTTGCCTCGTCTACCAATTTATAAAATTCTTTTGCACCTTCGTTAGGCCCCATGTTATGTCCATCAACTTGTGTAGTATCTCTGAATCTATCACGTAACAACTCATCAATGTTATCATTGCAGTTATATTCCTCATCTGTGTCACTGTCAACATCCATAGCAACAAGTGATTCCCCATGATTAAACCACCGCCTGTAACCTTTTACGAATCCATTGCATATTAGATGGTCATACACGACATCTCTCCTTAACCAAAGTCTATTACAACACTTTGCACATGGGCATTGAGTTTCTTCCCCTTGAGGAATTCCCGGTGATAAAAAAGCAAAGTGTAAAAACTTTTCTACACCGAGTTGATATTCTTTTTCATGACGTGGTGTATCCATCCAATCCTTGGACACATCCATTGAAAACCTATATATTTCAAATAGATAGCTAAGTTTCTAGTTTGAAGTCTTTACTGCTAGTCTCACTAACTGCGAGTCTAGCTTCCTAATTAACTAAGAGACAATATTTTCCAAGTCTCCAAAATACTTTGAAGGCATTGGACATAAAATAGCAAAGAAAATTAAATTTTAGCAATTCTTAAAGAAGGTCCTGAAGTGAGTGCCTCAGGAAAGCACTTAAGTTGTCCGCATAACATTAATAACAAATTAATAGATGTATTTAAATTTGCATGAACCAACCTTAAATACTGTCTTAATCCGTACAACACCAGCACCAAAGTAGTAGCGCAGCAGAAGCAGAATTAGAAAGGTAGCAGCGGCAGCGAATAGCGATTCGGCAGCAGATAATCAGTACCACAGCAACATCAAAGCAATACCACAGGAGCAGCAGAATAAAAGAAGTGGTAGTAGTAGTGGATAGATAACTATCAAAAGCCTGTTGGAAAGCATAAAATTAAAATGCTCTTGAGAATTAAATTTTTTTCTTACTTTAAAACATAAAAAATACATGAATATAAACTCTTTTGAGAATTTTAATTCTCATCTTCAACCAGGGTGAGAGTGGCCCCTAACACTTGTCAGCCTATTTTTTTTTTACTGAAAAAAATAGCCATTGTAGCATGTAGCAACCAACCAGCAATTAACACATTTCTTGATTATTTTTCGCTGTTATATAAACTGTTTTATGAATTACTAGTACTATTTCAATTTTGACTTAAACCGGCAAGTATGTCTCAACTTTAATTTCTCTAAGATTAAAGTATATCTAGGCTGTGATTTTTCAATAATCTAATTTTAGGTCTCCTGATAAGTATACTTTAAATACAATCATTCTCAAGCCATAAGGTAATTATAATAATAATAAACTTCTACCTAAGAATAACTATATTAATTAAACATTACTCCATCAAATAGAAACAGCAAAACATGAAAAATTATGCAACTCTCTTTTTCTGACCACAGCAATCACCTTGGAAAGACATGAGCAAGCAACTCAAAATCAGAAGGATAATGGTCAATTTAAAAGACTAAAATCTAATCAGTTTTTTTTAAGATACTATATGTTAAAAAAAACTAACTATATATATTTTTTATCTATTTTATACACTAGCATAACAACAGCTCAATGAAAGCAACAAAAGAAGACTGCTTAGACAGAAGGCAACTAGAGTTGTTAGTTAGCTAAATGCCTAAATGTTTTGTGTTTATTTATTTAATTAATTAATTATACTATTCAGTTACGCTTAAACGGATCTCACAAGCTTTTTCATGCATGAACAGAAAAAGAGTCCTTAACTTGTTATATTGTACTGTATATATAAAATATTAATATGAACTTGGATAAAGAAACAAGAATTCAGAATTGTTAACATGCATAAACAAAACCTGTTATAGTTGTGAACTTAAGTAACAAAACAAAACATATTTTAGGCTAGCTAAGTAACAAGGATCAAATTCTTTGTAACAATCATTTGAAATTCTGTCTTAGACATTACATATGGACTGTTTCACAGCTAGCAGTATGTCAAATTGCACAACCAGAATGAGCCCTACGACCTAGACTAGACCAGGAAGGGAAAAGAATATAATTCCATCTAGCTGTAAGTTTTCTTGATGAAGACTAATAAATTCCAATCTGCAAGCAGCATGCTGAATAAATGAACAGATACAGCAATATTTATCAAAACAATAAGAAAGGAAGAAAAAGGATCAATAAAAAATTAAAAATAAAAGCCGTAAACAATGCAAAAGTGGACACTTGTAGTTGAATTCTATTACAAACATATCTCCATAAAATTACATAAAGGAATCTTATATCCATGAGATTCACATCCCTAAATAAAATTTAGAACTCCTTGCTCTGAGCCATACATTACTCTTTTCTTGGGAAGGAAATTACAAAAAGTATAAAGTAAAGAGAAATATAGTTAAGTTACTTGCATTGCTCGCATCTAGGGCAGTAGTTACAAATCAAAATTACATTTACCTTTTGAAAAATTTAAAACAAAATATATTACTGACACATACAGATACAAGTTACATATCATCATGGCATTATTTCTCGTAATTATTTACTTTACATGGTATTTTAATTACTACATATTTAAACTAAACGCAAATGAGGAGCTTGTGATTTTGAAAAGCACAAGCACTTCTTCAGAAAAACTTTACCAAATCAAGCCTTAATGTCTTATTGGTTCTGCATCACTGGCAGACATAAAAAAAATTCCTAAAAACAAATAGGTATTCATGAAGACATAAACTGAGTCAAGTTTTTCCTGTTGAATATTTTAGGAAATAAACTTATTTAATTGCAATAATATCTCTAACAGCTTAAAACACTCGAAAGACCTCCACATCAATATGATACATAGTTGTGCAAGTGTATTCAAGTGAGACAGCGCAAACCAAATGCACCAATTCACAAAATTCAATATTAAAAGCACAAACAGTGGCAATCGGCAAGAATTAGTATCCAAATCCAGTAATAATAATCCAATAATTCAAGACAAAGACACCAGTAGCGTCAATTCTCAAAGCCTTTACGAAATTCAGAAAACATGGAAGGAGGAAGAAAAAAGAGGCAATACCATCAGCAGACATAGCAAAAACTAACAAGTTTCTTGGAGTCTTGTGGTGCAAATGGTAGAGATTTGAAGAAATTGAATTTGTGAGATTGCTCCCTGAATTTGAGAAACAAGAATTTGTTATTATTTATCCAAAGTAAATTACAACATATTAGCATGAAAGCCTTATGCATGGCACATATAATAAAGTCAGCTGCAAAAAGTTAAATGGATAAAGCTAATACTACTAAGTACTCATTAATCAGCTTCAATATATTGGGTAGTAGCTATTAGATAGTTGATTAATTTTGAAGATTTCTGTTGCTTTCTGTCGGTGGAGAAATTAAATTAAAATTAAAATAATATAGGAATAACAATACATTATACATATACATATTGAAAATCATGTTACGTCTAATGCCCGTCATCATCAATTATTCGTCCCTTTAATTTTCTCTTAATATATATCTCATTAATCTTGGCATGAATTTCGTATATATTAGGAAAAGAAATGGATTAACCCATGAGAAAGAAATAAAAGAAAGATGAGAGAACTCAGAGAAGTGTGTTTATAAGGAAAAGAATCTTAAACCAAGGATTGAATTTTGGAAGTTAATTTTACAATTCGTGCAGGAACTTATGCAACATCCAAATGGTGCATTCCTGCTTCATTTCTACTAAGATTCAGTCAAATAAACCAAAACACAATGAAAACATAGGACCATGAACTCATGTTTGGTGATGATAACAATGGTCTCGACAACAAATAGCTGCTTCTAAATTGACAAAAATGAAACAGTTTTCAAATATATAAGTAACTTTAAATAATTTTAGCAAGAATGTAATTGTAAATTGTGCTCTATGCAGAGGATGAAAACTAACTTGAAGGTACAACCATTATGAGTGAACAGCAAATAATAATCAGGGGCACCCACAATTGCTAACTCAATACACTCCTCAAATGGAATCAAATCCTCAAAGTTACTAGTTGAAATTGCAAATGCCTCATGTTCAAATTTACTGGTACAGTGGTATGTGATGCCCAATAAACAGATTAGAATATCCATAATACTCATCAATAAGAAGACACCAAAGAAGGCACATCAAAGAAGTTAGTGAATCTAATATATATAAAGGTCATAATATCCTCTTTGGTATGTGAAACAAACTATGGATATAGATTCTAATTGACAAATGGTAATTAATTAGAAGTAACAAGAGTATTGTATATAGTTATAGCTAAAATAAAAATAAAGATATGAGCTAGATTCCATGTACATTGAAAAATTATTGTTGATCAGAAGCAAAATGAAGCATACTCTAATGTAATCACGTCATTAGTTTAATAGTTTTACATTACTCATATGTTCCAACACATGAACATAGGACACGATAGCTCAAATGAACCTATAGTCACTACCGTCACAGAAACCAATTTAAAATAACCAAAATCAAGATACAGTGAGCCAGTAGGAGAAAATTACCAGAGCCAGCGGCAGTAATAGCTTGCCTATACTTCTTGTCCCGGGCTTAAATACAAAACAGATTTCTTTATTAAGTCACAAACAAAGTAAAAAAGCAAAGTCAGTCATAAAATCACTATGATGGTTTTTTGACAAGATAATTAGAGGCTTGGTCCAGAAAAAAATTAATAAGGACAATTTTTTGTTTAGCAGCTGAAGATCTTGCACAATGAACCAAAACCCAAGGAGGAACCCTTACAAGAGTGCAATCTCATATAATCCAAAATTGATCTCACAAATCACAGACAAGGAAAATGGCATCATTAAATTCGAAGCATGAACATGTCATAAATCTTCAAACAAAGCAGACATGCAAATAAACACGCGAATCATGAACCCCCAAATATTCAAATTACAATGCGATTTAATACAAAAAAAGGAACAATCTTTTTTCTTTGCAACTTGCTTAACCAGCTCAACATGACAACACTTAAACCGATTAATCAATTCGACAAAGCTTCCCCTGAATCATTAAAAAAAACACTGATTTTGATCGAGGAGACAAAAATCACACACTAAGGAAATGAATAAAAATCACATGCAAAGACGAAGTATATGAAATGAGACAGAGAGAATGAAAGATGAAATTACCAACAAGTGAGGGCTTCATCATCTTGGGCTTCATCACTGGTCTTCGTCATTCTAGGCTTCGTCACAATGTAGCCATCAGATTTGCGGAGCGACTTACAAAGAAGAGGACTTACAAGAAGCAAGAAGCAAGAAGGCAGCGGCGCGGAAGGGGTTAGGGGGTTAGGGTTTTGCAGCGACGGAAGGGATGAGCAGCGGCAAAGGGGAGCATCCATGGCGACTGAGCGTAGGGAGTCACTTAGCTTCCAGAGATAGTCACCAAAGAAGGAGGGTTGGGAGTGCCAGAAGAGGGATTTCCGGCAGAGGCATTGCAATCGCATCATCGTTCTTCACGGAGGAGTGTGGTCGGAGTGTCGTCGCGCGGTGTGGGCGAGGCACAATGAAGGAAGAGGAGTTAGGGCACAATGGAGTGAGTGTCTCGTCGCTGGGGCTTTTGATGGAGGAGTAGTTAGCGCAGAGCACGAATGAGAAGGGGTTAGGGCAGAGCAAGCACAGTACAATGAAGCTTTTTCTCTAAGTTTTTTATGGTGGCTTTTTTTCTCTAAGTCTTTAAACGAAGAGGGGTTTTTTTATTTTATCCGATCCCTACCTTTCTTTTTTCGGGGGAACCTTTTGGCCACGCTTTCAAAGCATGCTAAAAGGCTTCTCATAAATGGCTACGCTTTTTAAATGCCGCAATAACAAAACTCTGTTGCTACACTTTAAAAGCGTGCCGGTTTCTCTCTACGGCTACGCTTTTTAAGCGTGGCAAATAAAAGCGTGGCCAAAACTCGCATCAATTGCTACTCTCATAAAAGCGTGGCCATTGACACTTTTCGCCACGCTTTTGAAGCGTAGCAAAAAAAAAGTGGCCAAATCTTTATTTTATCGCCACCCTCATAAAAGCGTGGCTATATACCACTTTTGGCTACGCTTTTAAAGCGTAGAAAAAAAAAGCATGGCCATAGGCCTTTTTTCTTGTAGTGTATGCTAAAGCTTGGCTGGCCATTTGGCCATGTCTAATTCTTTTGGACCGAAGCTTTAGACTAACATTGCATGAATCCTGGAATTCTTATTAAAAATTTTGAATTTCTTTATTCTCTTTTTTCCAAAATAATTTCGAAAAAAATACAAAAAAATTAATAAAATCATAAAACCAAAAAATATTTGTGTTTCTTGTTTGAGTCTAGTGTCAAATTTTAAGTTTGGTGTCAATTACATCTTTTTATTTTTCTTAAAATTTTCGAAAATTCATCATGTGTTCTTTCTTGATCTTCAAGTTGTTCTTGATGATTTTCTTTGTTTAATCTTGTTATTTTCTTGTTTTGTGTTTTTTTTCTTGTTTTTCATATGCATTTTCGAATTATTAGTGTCTAAAGTTTAAAAATTTTTATGTTTGGTGTTGCATGTCTTTCTTTTCCTAAAAATTTTCAAAAATATGTTCTTGATGTTCATCATGATCTTCAAAGTGTTCTTGGTGTTCATCTTGACATTCAAAGTGTTCTTGCATACATTATTTGTTTTAATCTTAAATTCTTATATCTTGTGTCATTTTGTTATTTTTCTCTTTCTTCATTAATTCAAAAATCAAAAATAATATCTTTCCCTTATTTTACTCATAAATTTCAAAATTTTGGGTTGACTTAGTAAAAATTTTTCAAAATTTAGTTGTTTCTTGTTAATCAAGTCAAAATTTCAATATAAAACTTTATCTTTTCAAATCTTTTTCAAAAATCAAATCTTTTTCATTTTTCTTTCATGTTTTCCGAAAATTTTTCAATTAATTTTCAAAATCTTTCTCTTAATTTTATTTCATAATTTTTGAAATTATTACTAACAATTAATGTTTTGATTCAAAAATTTCAAGTTTGTTACTTTCCTGTTAAGAAAGGTTCAATCTTTAAATTCTAGAATCATATCTTTTAGTTTCTTGTTAGTCAAGTCATCAACTTTAACTTTCAAAATCAAATCTTTTTAAATTTATTTTTCAAATCTTTTTCAAAATAAATTTCAATCATATCTTTTTCAAAACTTAATTTCAAAATCTTTTTCTAACTTCTTATCTTTTCAAAATTTATTTTCAAATCTTTTTCAACTAACTACTTGACTTGTTTGTTTAAATTTAAAAAAAAAATTACTAATTCTTATCATTTTCAAAACCACCTAATTACTTTTTCACTTCTAATTTTCGAGAATCACTAACCACTTTTTCAAAATTCTTTTTAATTAACTAATTGTTTTAAATTCTAATTTTATTTTATTTCTTTTTTTTTAATTTCGAATTCTAACTTAATTAATTAAAGAAAAATAAAAATATTTTTCTTCTCCCTCTTTTTAAAATTCGAATACTTTCTCTCTCATCTCTTTCTATTTATTTTATTTATTCACTAACACTTCTCTTCTACTCATCTAATAATTCGAACCCTCTCCCTCTCTCTGTGTTCGAATTCCTCTCATTCTCTCTCTACCTCATTCTTCTATTCTTCTATTCTTATACTCACATAAAGGAATCTCTATACTGTGACATAGAAGATTCGTCTTCTTTTTTGTTCTCTTCTTTTTCATATGAGCAGGAACAAGGATAAAGACATTCTTGTTGAAGCTGATCCTGAACCTGAAAGGACTCTGAAGAGGAAGCTAAGAGAAGCTAAAGAACAACACTCCGGAGAGGACCTGACAAAAAATTTTGAAAAAGAAGAAGACATGGCAGCCTAACCCAACAATGGTGGAGATGCAAGGAAGGTGCTTGGTGAATTTACTACACCAACTTCCGACTTCTATGGAAGAAGCATCTCAATTCATGCAATTGTAGCAAACAACTTTGAGCTTAAGCCTGAATTAGTTTCTCTGATGCAGCAGAATTGCAAGTTTCATTGACTTCCATTGGAAGATCCTCATCAGTTCTTAGCTGAATTCTTCTAAATCTGTGACACTGTTAAGACCAATGGGGTTAATCCCGAGGTCTACAGACTTCTGCTTTTCCCCTTTGCTGTAAGAGACATAGCTAGGATATGGTTAGACTCACAACCTAAAGAAAGCCTGAACTCTTGGGAAAAGTTGGTCAATGCTTTCTTGGCCAAATTCTTTCCACCTCAAAAGATGAGCAAGCTTAGAGTGGAAGTCCAAACCTTCAGACAGAAGGAAGGCGAATCCCTCTATGAAGCTTGGGAAAGATACAAGCAATTGATTAGAAGGTGTCCTTCTGACATACTTTCAGAATGGAGCATCTTATGTATATTCTATGATGGTCTGTCTGAATTGTCCAAGATGTCATTGGACCACTCTGCTGGTGGATCTCTTCATCTGAAGAAAACCCCTGCAGAAGCCCAGGAACTCATTGAGATGGTTGCAAATAACCAGTTCATGTATACTTCTAAAAGAAAATCTGTGAATAATGGGATGACTCCGAAGAAAGGAGTTCTTGAGATTGATACTCTGAATGCCATATTAGCTCAGAACAAAATATTGACTCAGCAAGTCAATATGATTTCTCAGAATCTGACTGGAATGCAAGCTGCATCCGGCAGTACTAAAGAAACTTCCTCTGAAGTAGAAGCTTATGACCCTGAGAATCCTGGAATGGAAGAAGTGAATTATGTGGGAGAATCCTATGGAAACACTTACAATCCTTCATGGAGGAATCATCCTAATTTCTCATGGTAGGATCAGCAGAAGCCTAATCAAGGCTTCAATAATAATAATGGTGGGAGAAATAGGTTTGGCAATAGCAAGCCTTTTCCATCATCTTCTCAGCAACAGACAGAGAATTCTAGGCAGAGCCTCTCTGACTTTGCAACCATAGTCTCTGATCTATCTAAGACCACTCTTAGTTTTATGACTGAAACAAGGTCCTCCATCAGAAATTTGGAGGCACAAGTGGGTCAGCTGAGTAAAAGAGTTACTGAAATCCCTCATAGTACTCTCCCAAGCAATACAGAAGAGAATCTAAAGAGAGAGTGCAAGGCCATAACAATAGCCAAAGTGGCCAAACCTAGAGAGAGTAAAAAGGCAGTGATTTTCAGTGAGGAAGCCCTTGTTAGACGTCCACTGACCACTAAGGAGTTCCCTATTGAGAAACCAAAGGAATTTGAGGCTCATACAAAGACCATAGAGATTCCACTGAACTTACTGTTGCCATTCATGAGCTCTGATGAGTATTCTTCCTCTGAAGAGGATGAAGATATTGTTGAAGAGCAAATTGCTCGATATCTAGGAGCAATCATGAAGTTGAATGCCAAGTCATTTGGTAATGAGACTTGGGAGGATGAACCTCCATTGCTCATCATTGAACTGAATGCCTTGGTTAAGCAGAAATTACCTCAAAAGAAACCGGATCCCGAAAAGTTCTTAATACCTTGTACCATAGGCACCATGAGCTTTGAGAAGGCTCTGTGTGACCTGGAGTCAGGAATAAACCTCATGCCACTCTCTGTAATGGAGAAACTAGGGATCTTTGAGGTACAAGCTATAAGAATCTCATTAGAGATGCAAACAAATCAATGAAACAGGCTTATGGACTTGTAGAGGATGTCTTAGTGAAGGTTGAAGGCATGTACATCCCTGCTAATTTCATAATCTTAGACACTGAGAAGGATGAGGATGAATCCATTATCCTTGGAAGACCCTTCTTAGCCACAGCAAGAGCTGTAGTTGATATGGACATAGGAGAGTTAGTCCTTCAATTGAACGAGGACTACCTTGTGTTTAAGGCTCAAGGATCTTCTTCTGTAACCATAGAGAGAAAGAATGAAAAGCTTCTCTCAATACAGAGTCAAACAGAGCCCCACACTCAACTTCTAAGTTTGGTGTTGGGAGGCCACCACTAAGCTCTGTGTCTCTGTGGAGCTCTCTAAGAGCTCACTTTCAAGCTATTGACATTAAATAAGCACTTATTGGGAGGCAATCCAATGTTATTTAATGATATTTAATTTTATAGACATTTGTTTTCCATTGTCATGTTATGTTTTCTTTAGGTAGATGATCATGTGAAGTCACAAAAATAACTGCAGAATTAAAGTGGAGTTAAAAATAGCATCAAAAATAGCACACCCTGGAAGACAGCTTACTGGCGTTTAACGCCAGAAAAAGGTGTTTGGCTGTCTGGCTGGCATTAAATGCCAGAATCGGCAGACAGACTGGCGTTTAACGCCAGAAAAGGGTGTCTGGTTGGTGTTAAACGCCAGAAAGGGGCATCAGCCCGGCATTTAATGCCAGAGAAGGTAGCAGAGATGGCGTTAAACGCTAGAAATGGCACACAGAGGGTATTTAAATGCCAAAAAGGTGCAGAGACCACAATTCCTTGACACCTCAGGATCTGTGGACCCCACAGGATCCTCACCTACCCCAACTCACTCTCTCTCCTCTTTACACCTTTCCATAACACTCTTTCCCAAATACCCTTGACCAATGAAATCAATAACTCTACCCCATAATCTATTCACCACTCACATCCATCCACTATTCCCCAAAAACCCATCATAAAACCCCACCTACCTCACCATTCATATTCAAAACATTTCCTTCCCAAACCCAACCCCCTCTTACACGAATTCCATCTCCCTCTTACCTTATAAATACCCCTCCTTACCACCTTCAATTTCATACATCATAAACGCTTAAACCCCCTTGGCCAAATTCACTACTCCCCTCTATCTCCTCCATTTCTTCTTCTTCTCCTCTTTTCTTTCTTCTTTTGCTCGAGGATGAGCAAACCTTTTAAGTTTGGTGTGGAAAAAAGCTCTGCTTTTTATTTTTCCATAACCATTAATGGCACATAAGGCCGGAGAAACCTCTAGAAAGAGGAAAGGAAAGGCAATTGCTTCCACCTCCGATTCATGGAAAATGGAGAGATTCATCTCAAAAGTCCATCAAGACCACTTCTATGAAGTTGTGGCCAAGAAAAAGGTGATCCCCGAGGTCCCTTCATGCTCAAAAAGAGTGAATATCTGGAGATCCGACGTGAGGTTCGAAGAAGAGGTTAGGAAGCTCTCACCAACCTCATCCAACAAGTCGGAATCTTAATGGTTCAAGAGTTCTATGTTAATGCATGGATCACTAAGAACCATGATCAAAGTGCGAACCCGAACCCAAAGAATTGGCTCATAATGGTTTGGGGGAAATACTTGGATTTCAGTCCGGAAACTATAAGGTTGGCATTCAACTTGCCAATAATGAGAGGAGATTCTCATCCTTTCACTAGAAGAGTCAACTTTGATCAAAGGTTGGACCAAGTCTTCACGGACATTTGTGTGGAAGGAGCACAATGGAAGAGAGACTCAAAAGGCAAGCCGGTTCAATTGAGAAGGCCTGACCTTAAACCCATGGCTAGGGGATGGTTGGAGTTCATCCAACGCTCTATCATTCCTACTAGCAACTGGTCTGAATTTAAAGTAGACCGGGCTATCATGATCCATAGTATCATGAATGGAGAGGAAGTAGAAGTTCATGAGATCATACCTCTAGAACTATACAAGTTGGTGAATAAGCCCTCCACTTTGGAAAGGTTAGCCTTCCCTCATCTCATCTATAACCTATGCAATTCAGCTGGAATTGTCATAGAGGAAGACATCCTCATTGAAGAGGACAAACCCATCACTAAAAAGAGGATGGAGCAAACAAGAGAGTCCACTCATGGACCTCAACAAGAGCATGAGGAAGTTCCTCATCAAGAAATCCTTGAGATGCCTCAAGGGATACACTTTCCTCCACAAGGCTATTGGGAGCAACTCAACACCTCTTTAGGAGATTTGAGTTCTAACATGGAGTAACTAAGGATGGAGCACCAAGAGCACTCCATTATCCTCAATGAAATCAGAGAGGACCAAAAGGCCATGAGAGAGGAGCAACAAAGGCAATGAAGAGACATAGAGGAGCTCAAGCACTCCATAGGATCTTCAAGAGGAAGACCTAGCCGCCGTCACTAAGGTGGACCCCTTCTTTAATTTTCTTGTTCTTATTTTTCTATTTTTCGAATTCTATGCTTTATGTTTTAACTATACTTGTGTCTTTATTACATGATCATCAGTGTTTAGTGTCTATGTCTTAAAGCTATGAATGTTCTATGAATCCTTCACCTTTCTCAAATGAAAAATGTTTTCTGAAAAAGAAAAAGTACATGAGTTTCGAATTCTATCTTGAAAATAGTTTAATTATTTTGATGTGGTGGCAATACTTTTTGTTTTCTGAATGAATGCTTGAACAATGCATATTTTTTATAGTGAAGTTTATGAATGTTAAAATTGTTGGCTCTTGAAAGAATAATGAAAAAGAGAAATGTTATTGATAATCTAAAAAATCATAAAATTAATTCTTGAAGCAAGAAAAAGCAGTGAAAAACACAAAGCTTGCGAAAAAAAAATGGCAAAAAATAAAGAAAAAGAAAGAAAAAGAAAAAGCAAGTAGAAAAAGCCAATAACCCTTTAAACCAAAAGGCAAGGGTAAAAAGGATCTAAGGCTTTGAGCATTAATGGATAAGAGGGCCCAAAAGAATAAAATCCTGGCCAAAGCGGCTAAATCAAGCTGTCCCTAACCATGTGCTTGTGGCGTGAAGGTGTCAAATGAAAAGCTTGAGACTGAGCGGTTAAAGTCGTGGTCCAAACCAAAAAGAGTGTGCTTAAGAACTCTGGGCACCTCTAACTGGGGACTCTAGCAAAGCTGAGTCACAATCTGAAAAGGTTCACACAATTATGTGTTTGTGGCATTTATGTATCCGGTAGTAATACTGGAAAACAAAATGCTTAGGGTCACGGCCAATACTCATAAAGTAGCTGTGTTCAATAATCAACATACTAAACTAGGAGAATCAATAACACTATCTGAATTCTGAGTTCCTATAGATGCCAATCATTCTGAACCTCAAAGGATAAAGTGAGATGCCAAAACTGTTCAGAGGCAAAAAGCTACTAGTCCCGCTCATCTAATTAAAACTAATCTTCATTGATATTTTTGAAATTTATTGTATTTTCTCTTCTTTTTAACCTATTTTGTTTTTTGTTGCTTGGGGACAAGCAACAAATTAAGTTTGGTGTTGTGATGAGCGGATAATTTATACCCTTTTTGGCAGTATTTTTACATAGTTTTTAGTATGTTTTAGTTATTTTTTATTATATTTTTATTAGTTTTTATGCAAAAATTACATTTCTGGACTTTACTATGAGTTTTTGTGTTTTTCTGTAATTTCAGGTATTTTCTGCTGAAATTAAGGGATCAGAGCAAAAGTCTGATTCAGAGGCTGAGAAAGGACTGCAGATGCTATTGGATTATAACCCTCCTGCACTCGAAGTAGATTTTCTGTAGCTACAGAAGCCCAATTGGCATGCTCTCAATTGCATTGAAAAGTAGACATCTTGGGCTTTCCAGAAATATATAATAGTCCATATTTTTCCCGAGATTTGATGGCCCAAACTGGCATTCAAACGCCAGTCAGAGACCCTTTTCTGGTATAAAACGCAAGAACTGGCACCAGAACTAGAGTTAAACGCCCAAACTGGCATCCAAGCTGGCGTTTAACTCTAGAAAAGGCCTATGCACGTGTAAAGCTCAATGCTCAGCCCAAGCACACACCAAGTGGGCCCCGGAAGTGGATTTCTGCACTATCTGCACTTAGTTACTTATTTTCTGTAATCCTTAGTAACTAGTTTAGTATAAATAACACTTTTTACTATTGTAATCAGATCATCTTATCATCTTTGGACTTTTATGTTACATTTGGGAGGCTGACCATTCGGCCATCCCTAGACCTTTTTCTCTTATGTATTTTCTACGGTGAGTTTCTACACCTCATAGATTAAGGTGTGGAGCTCTGCTGTTCTTCATGAATTAATGCGGAAAGTCTAAACCTCATAGTTAATTTTTCTTCATGAATTAATGCTGCCAATTGGTTCTAGTCTCTACCACGAAGAACAGCAGAGCTCCGCACCTTAATCTAAGAGGTGTAGAAACTCCACCGTTGGAAAATACATAAGAGAAAAAGGTCTAGACATGGCCGAATGGCCAGCCTCCCAAATGTAAAATAAAAGTCCAAAGATGATAAGATGATCTGATTACAATAGTAAAAAGTGCTATTTATACTAAACTAGTTATTAAGGATTACAAAAAATAAGTAACTAAGTGCAGATAGTGCAGAAATCCACTTCTGGGGCTCACTTGGTGTGTGCTTGGGTTGAGTGGTGCACGAATTGTGAATCACACTTTTCACAACTCGTACCACTGACCAGCAAGTGCACTGGGTCGTCCAAGTAATACCTCACGTGAGTAAGGGTCGAATCCCACGGAGATTGTTGGTTTGAAGCAATCTATGGTTATCTTGTAAATCTTAGTCAGGAAGTCAATTATGTTTATCAGTTGAATTGTGAATAAACAAAAGAGCATGGATTAACGGTTACTTGTTATGCAGTAATGGAGAATATGTTGGAGTTTTGGAGATGCTTTGCGTTCTGAATCTCTGCTTTCCTCTGTCTTCTGATTCACGCACGCACGTCCTCCTATGGCAAGCTGTGTGTTGGTGGATCACCGTTGTCAATGGCTACCTTCCATCCTTCCAGTGAAAACTACGCTCACGCGCTCTGTCACAGCACGGCTAATCACCGGTTGGTTCTCGATCCGGTTGGAATAGGATTTACTATCCTTTTGCGTCTGTCACTAACGCCCAGCCTTCAGGAGTTTGAAGCTCGTCACAGTCATTCAATCCTTGAATCCTACTCGGAATACCACAGACAAGGTTTAGACTTTCCGGATTCTCATGAATGCCGCCATCAATTCTAGCTTATACCACGGAGATTCTGATTAAGGAATCTAAGAGATACTCATTCAATCGTATATAGAACGGAGGTGGTTGTCAGGCACACGTTCATGATTTGAGGAGGGTGATGAGTGTCACAGATCATCACCTCCATCACAGTTAAGCGCGAATGAACATCTTAGATAGGAACAAGCGTGTTTGAATGGAAAACAGAAATACTTGCATTAATTCATCGAGACACAGCAGAGCTCCTCACCCCCAAAAATGGGGTTTAGAGACTCATGCCATCAGAGAATACAAAGTTTAGATCTAAAATGTCATGAGATACAAAATAAGTCTCTAAAAGTTGTTTAAATACTGAACTAGTAGCCTAGGTTTGCAACAAATGAGTAAACTATGATGGATGATGCAGAGGCCCACTTCTGGGGCCCACTTGGTGTGTGCTGGGGCTGAGAATTAAGAAATCCACGTGCAGAGGCCATTTGTGGAGTTGAATGCCAGTTTTTGTGCCATTTTGGGCGTTCAACTCCAGCTTTTGATCCTTTTCTGGCGCTGGACGCCAGAATTGGGCATAGAACTGGCGTTGAACGCCAGTTTACGTCGTCTATCCTTGTGCAAAGTATGAACTATTATATATTCCTGGAAAGCCCTGAATGTCTACTTTCCAACGCAATTGGAAGCATGCCATATCGAGTTTTGTAGCTCCAGAGAATCCATTTTGAGTGCAGGGAGGTCAGAATCTAACAGCATCAGCAGTCCTTTTTCAGCCTGACTCAGATTTTTGCTCAGCTCCTTCAATTTCAACCAGAAAAATACCTGAAATTACAGAAAAACACACAACTCATAGTAAAGTCCAGAAATATGAATTTTTCCTAAAAATTAATAGAATTAAACTAAAAACTAACTAAAACATCCTAAAAACTATATGAAATTAACCCCAAAAAGCGTATAAAATATCCGCTCATCACAACACCAAACTTAAACTGTTGCTTGTCCTCAAGCAACTAGACAAATAAAATAGAAAACTAATAAGTTGAGAAGCAATAATATCTCAGAGTTTTTGAATGAAGCTCAGATTCTAATTAGATGAGCGGGACTAGTAGCTTTTTGCTTCTGAACAGTTTTGGCATCTCACTTTATCCATTGAGGATCAGAGTGATTGGCATCTATAGGAACTCAGAATTCAGATAGTGTTATTGATTCTCTTAGTTCAGTGTGATGATTCTTGAACACAGCTTCTTTATGAGTCTTGGCCGTGGCCCTAAGCACTTTGTTTTCCAGCATTACCACCGGATACATAAATGCCACAGACACATAACTGGGTGAACCTTTTCAGATTGTGACTCAGCTTTGCTAAAGTCCCCAATTAGAGGTGTCCAGAGTTCTTAAGCACACTTTTCTTTTTGCTTGGACCTTGACTTTAACCGCTCAGTCTCAAGTTCTCACTTGACACCTACACGCCACAAGCACATGGTTAGGGACAGCTTGGTTTAGCCGCTTAGACCAGGATTTTATTCCTTTAGGCCCTCCTATCCACTGATGCTCAAAGCCTTGGGATCCTTTTTGTTTGCCCTTGCCTTTTGGTTTTAAGGGTTATTGGCCTTTTGCTCTTGCCTCTTGGTTTTAAGAGTTTTTGGCTTTTTCTGCTTGCTTTTTCTTTTTCTTTTTATTTTTTTTGCCTATTTTATTATATATATATATATATATTTTATTTTTTTTTCTGCAAGCTTTGTTCTTTGCTGCTTTTTCTTGCTTCAAGAATCATTTTTATGATTTTTCAGATTATCAATAACATGTCTCATGTTCATCATTCTTTCAAGAGCCAACATATTTAACAGTCTTAAACAACAAATTCAGAAGACATATGCACTGTTCAAGCATTCATTCAGAAGACAGAAAGCATTGCCACCACATTTAACTAATTATAATTTCTCTTATTAAAACTCGAAATTTTATTGCCTCTTATTCAAAAGATCTACTATTTTATTCATGTTTGCTGATGATGAGAAAAATAGACTATAACTTATTTGGGGATAAAATCAAACTAGACACTAATTACTATTAATGATCATGTAATGAAGACACAAACATAGATAAGCACTTAACATAGAGAAAACGAAAAACAGAGAAAGTAAGAACAAGGAACGAGTCCACCTTAGTGATGATGGCATTTCCTTCTTGAGGCACCAATGATGTTCTTGAGCTCTTTTATGTCTCTTCCTTGCCTTTGTGGCTTGATTCCTAGTGATTTTTGGTATTTCTATCCTCAGTTGCTTCCAATAATTATGTGGAAGGAAGTGCATCCCCTGAGGTATCTCTTGATTTGCAGCCACATGTTCTACCACTGAGCTATAGATCCTTCACATAATTGTTTTACCACACCAAACTTAGAATGTTGCTCGCCCTCGAGCAAAAAAAGAGGGAATAGATGAAGAAGAAGATGTGGAAAGAAAAAAAAACTAGGATTATGAGGAGGGAAGGTGGGGATCCTGTGGGGTCCACAGATCTTGAAATGATCCTGCGAGGTCCACAGATCTTGAGGTGTCAAGGCATTTACATCCCTGCACCAATTTGGGCATGGAAAATGCCCTTGCACACAACTCTGGGCGTTCAGCGCCAGGTTGGTGCCCATTTTGGGCGTTCAACGCCCATTTTCTAGCCATTTCTAGCGTTGAACGCCAGAACCATGCTTGTTCTGGGCGTTCAGCGCCAGGATGTTGCCCATTTTGGGCGTTCAGCACCAGAACCATGCTCTGTTCTGGCGTTGAACGCCAGACAGGTGCTTCCTCCAGGGTGTGATTTTTCTTCTGCTGTTTTTGATTCCGTTTTCAATTTTTAATATTTATTTTGTGACTCCACATGATCATGAACCTAATAAAACATGAAAAACCATGAAAATAAATAAAAATTGGGTTGCCTCCCAACAAGCGCTTCTTTAATGTCCTTAGCTGGACTTTGCTGAGCTTTTAATCTAGCTTCAGCCTTGAGCATTCTTGCTCAATGTTGCCTTCAAGATAATGCTTGATTCTCTGTCCATTGACAATGAACTTCTTATCAGAATCAATATCTTGAAGCTCCACATAACCATATGGTGATACACTTGTAATCACGTATGGTCCCCTCCACCGGAATTTCAGTTTCCCAGGGAATAGCCTAAGTCTAGAGTTAAACAACAGAACCTTCTGTCCTGGTTCAAAGATTCTAGATGACAGCTTTCTGTCATGCCACTTTTTTTATTTTTCTTTATATAGCTTAGCATTTTCGAAAGCTGTGAATCTGAACTCCTCTAGCTCATTTAGCTGGAGCAATCTTTTTTCTCCTACTAATTTGGCATCAAAGTTTAGGAATCTGGTTGCCCAGTAGGCCTTATGTTCCAGTTCCACGGGCAGGTGACATGCCTTACCATACACGAGTTGGTATGGAGATGTCCCTATGGGGGTCTTGAATGCTGTCCTGTAAGCCCACAGAGCATCATCCAGGCTCCGTGCCCAATCCTTTCTACGGGTATTTACTGTCCGTTCCAGGATTCTCTTTAATTCTCTGTTAGAGACTTCAGCTTGCCCATTGGTTTGTGGATGATATGGAGTGGCCACCTTATGGCGAATTCCATACCGAACCATGGCAGAGTAAAGCTGTTTATTGCAGAAGTGAGTGCCCCCATCACTGATTAGTACTCTAGGGACACCAAACCTGCTAAAAATATGTTTCTGGAGGAACTTCAGCACTGTTTTAGTATCATTGGTGGGTGTGGCAATAGCCTCAACCCATTTTGATACATAGTCAACTGCCACCAGAATATAAGTGTTTGAGTATGATGGTGGGAAAGGTCCCATGAAGTCAATTCCTCATACGTCAAACAACTCAATTTCCAAGATTCCTTGTTGAGGCATGGCGTAACCATGAGGCAGATTACCAGCTCTTTGGCAACTGTCACAATTACGTACAAACTCTCGGGAATCTTTATAGAGTGTGGGCCAATAGAAGCCACATTGGAGAACCTTGGTGGCTGTTCGCTCACCTCCGAAATGGCCTCCATATTGAGATCCGTGGCAATGCCACAGGATCCTCTGTGCTTCTTCTCTAGGCACACACCTACGGATAATTCCGTCTGCACATCTCTTAAAGAGATAAGGTTCATCCCACAAGTAGTACTTTGCATCAGTAATTAATTTCTTCTTTTGTATCCTGTTGTACTCCTTGGGTATGAACCTTGCAGCTTTATAGTTTGCAATATCGGCAAACCATGGTGCTTCCTGAATGGCGAATAAATGCTCATCAGGAAACGTCTTAGAGATCTCAAGAGAAGGGAGGGACGTCCCTTCCACTGGCTCTATCCGGGACAGATGATCAGCCACTTGGTTCTCTGTCCCTTTTCTGTTTCTTATTTCTATATCAAACTCTTGCAGAAGCAATACCCATCTGATGAGCCTGGGTTTTGAATCCTGCTTTGTGAGTAGATATTTAAGAGCAGCATGGTCAGTATACACAATCACTTTTGATCCTACTAAGTATGATCTGAACTTGTCAATGGCGTAAACCACTGCAAGTAGTTCTTTTTCTGTGGTTGTGTAATTTTTCTGGGCATCATTTAGAACGCGACTGGCATAATAAATGACATGCAGAAGCTTGTCATACCTCTGTCCCAATACTGCACCAATGGCATGATCACTGGCATCACACATTAGCTCAAATGGTAATGTCCAGTCTGGTGCAGAAATGACTGGTGCTGTGACCAGCTTAGCTTTCAGCGTTTCAAACGCCTGCAGGCACTCTGTGTCAAACACAAATGGCGTGTTAGCAGCTAGCAGATTGCTTAGAGGTTTTGCGATTTTTGAAAAATCCTTTATAAACCTCCTATAGAATCCTGCATGCCCTAGAAAGCTTTTGATTGCCTTAACATTGGCAGGTGGTGGTAATTTTTCAATTACTTCTATTTTTGCTTGATCCACTTCTATTCCCTTGTTTGAGATTTTATGCCCGAGAACAATTCCTTCAGTCACCATGAAGTGACACTTTTCCCAGTTTAAAACTAGGTTGGTCTCTTGGCATCTTTTCAGAACAAGTTTCAGGTGATCAAGACAGGAGCTGAATGAGTCTCCATATACTGAGAAGTCATCCATGAAGACTTCCAGAAATTTTTCCACCATGTCAGAGAAAATAGAGAGCATGCATCTCTGGAAGGTTGCAGGCGCATTACATAGCCCAAATGGCATCCTTCTATAAGCAAACACTCCGGATGGACATGTGAATGCTGTTTTCTCTTGATCTTGGGGATCTACTGCAATCTGGTTATAGCCTGAGTAGCCATCCAGAAAGCAGTAATAATCATGACCTGCTAGTCTTTCTAGCATCTGGTCTATGAATGGTAAAGGAAAATGATCCTTTCTGGTGGCTGTATTGAGCCTTCTGTAGTCAATACACATGCGCCACCCTGTAATTGTTCTTGTAGGAACCAGTTCATTTTTTTCATTATGAATCACTGTCATGCCTCCCTTTTTTGGGACGACTTGAACAGGGCTCACCCAGGGGCTATCAGAAATAGGATAAATAATCCCAGCCTCTAGTAACTTGGTGACCTCTTTCTGCACCACTTCCTTCATGGCTGGATTTAGCCGCCTCTGTGGTTGAACCACTGGTTTGGCATTATCCTCCAATAGGATTTTGTGCATGCATCTAGCTGGGCTTATGCCCTTAAGGTCACCTATGGACCACCCAAGAGCTGTCTTGTGTGTCCTTAGCACTTGAATAAGTGCTTCCTCTTCCTGTAAATTTAAAGCAGAGCTTATGATCACTGGAAAAGTGTCACCTTCTCCCAGAAATGCATATTTCAAGGATGGTGGTAGTGGCTTGAGCTCGGGTTTAGGAGGTTTTTCCTCTTTCTGAAGAAAGTTCAGAGGCTCTTTCATGTCCCCTGAATCCTCCAAATCAGGCTGAACATCTTTAAAGATGTCTTCCAACTCTGATTCGAGACTCTCAGCCATGTTGATCTCTTCTACCAAAGAGTCAATAAGATCAACTTTCATGCAGTCTGTTGATGTGTCTGGATGCTGCATGGCTTTGACAGCGTTCAACTTGAACTCATCATCGTTGACTCTCAGGGTTATTTCCCCCTGTTGGACGTCAATGAGGGATCGTCCAGTTGCTAGGAAGGGTCTTCCTAGAATGAGAGTAGCACTCTTGTGCTCCTCCATTTCCAGCACAACAAAGTCAATGGGAAAGGCGAATGGCCCAACTCTGACAATCATGTCCTCAATCACGCCTGATGGGTATTTAGTGGAACCATCAGCAAGTTGGAGACATATCCGGGTTGGTTTAACTTCTTCAGTTAAGCCAAGCTTCCTGATAGTGGATGCAGGTATTAGGTTGATGCTTGCCCCAAGATCGCATAAAGCTGTCTTGGTGCAATTACCTTCTAATATGCATGGTATCAAAAAACTCCCAGGGTCTTTAAGCTTTTCAGAAAAGCTCTCTAGAATGACTGCACTGCATTCTTCAGTGAGGAGAACTCTTTCTGTTTCTCTCCAATCCTTTTTATGACTCAAGATCTCTTTCATGAACTTGGCATAAGAAGGTATTTGCTCAAGTGCTTCTGCAAATGGAATCTTTATTTCAAGAGTCCTGAGATAATCTGCAAAGCGAGCAAATTGCTTATCCTGCTCCTCTTTTCGGAGTTTTTGAGGATAAGGTATCTTGGCTTTATATTCTTCAACCTTAGTTGCTGCAGGTTTATTGCCTACAGAAGTGGTTGAAGAAGCCTTTTTAGAGGGGTTGTTATCAGTACTTGTGTGTGTCTGATCCCTCACTGGCAATTGAGTGCCAGAGTTAGAAGCTGGAGTGACATGAGAAGCCAACTCTTTGTCTGTTCCTGGCATTTGAACGCCAGAATTGTGCCCATTTTGGGCGTTCAGCGCCAGATCCTGCCCATTTTGGGCGTTCAACGCCAGATCCTTGCCCATTTCTGGCGTTGAACGCCAGTCCTGCTGTATTTCTGGCGTTGAACGCCAGTTTTGGCCATGGTCTGGGCGTTCAGCGCCAGCCTTCCACCAATTTTCTGGCGTTTTAGCGCCAGAATTATTTTTCCCTGGGCTCTTACTGTCCTCAGGTGAATTTTGGGTGGTTTGCTCATTTCTTAGCTTTTTGCTGCCTTGAGGTGGGGTATTTAATGTTTTCCCACTTCTTAGTTGAACTGCTTGGCATTCTTCTGCTATTTGCTTTGACAGCTGCTGCTTTGTTTGCTTAAACTGTTCGTCCATATGTATATTAGCCATCCTTGTCTCTTGTAACCTTTCTTTGAATTCGGCTAACTGCTTTGTTAGAAAGTCCAATTGCTGATTGAATTCAGCAGCTTGTTTTACAGGACTGAGTTCAGTAGTTGCTGTCTTAACCTCTTCTTTCATGGAAGGGTCACTGCTTAGGTACAGATGCTGATTCCTGGCAACTGTATCAATGAGCTCTTGAGCCTCTTCAATTGTCTTTCTCATGTGGATGGATCCACCAGCCGAGTAATCAAGAGACATCTGAGCTCCTTCTGCAAGCCCATAGTAGAAGATGTCTAACTGAACCCACTCTGAAAACATTTCAGAGGGGCATTTTCGTAGCATCTCTCTGTATCTCTCCCAGGCATCATAAAGAGATTCATTATCTCCTTGTTTAAAGCCTTGGATGTCCATCCTTAGCTATGTCATCCTTTTTGGAGGGAAATATTGATTCAGGAATTTTTCTGTCAGCTTTTTCCATGTCCTTATGCTGGCCTTAGGTTGGTTATTCAACCACCTCTTAGCTTGATCTTTTACAGCAAATGGAAACAGTAATAGTCTGTAGACATCCTGATCTATTTCTTTATCATGTACTGTGTCAGCAATCTGTAGAAACTGTGCCAGAAACTCTGTAGGTTCTTCCTGTGGGAGACCGGAATACTGGCAACTTTGCTGCACCATGATAATGAGCTGAGGATTCAATTCAAAGCTACTGACTCCAATGGAGGGTATGCAGATGCTACTCCCATATGAAGCAGTAGAGGGGTTAGAATATGACCCCAGAGTCCTTCTGGACTGTTCATTTCCACTTAGATCCATGATGGAGAAAGGGAGATGATGTCAAGTAAAAATTTTATTTTTATTTATTTATTTATTTATTTATTTCAAAAATAAATTAAAATAAAATAAATAAAAATAGGTGAAGATTTTCGAAAAAATGAGGAGAGAGAAAGTGGTAAGGAAGTTTTGAAAAAGATATGATTTGGAAAAGATTTTAAATTTTGAAAAAAAATCTAAATTTTTTTTTATTTTTTTTTTAAAAAATAATTTTCGAAAATTTGTTTTAAAATTAGAGAGAAAAGATATTTTTGAATTTAGTGAGGAGAGAGAAAAACAATAAAATAGCACAATATTTAAAATTTTTAGATCTAATGCTCCTTGTTTTCGAAAAATTTGGAGAGAAAACACCAAGGAACACCAAACTTAAAAATTTTAAGATCAAGACACAAGGAAAACTCAAGAACACCTTGAAGACTCACAAGAACACAAGAACATGAAGAAGGAACACCAAACTTAAAATTTTTAGAAAACCAAAACAAAATTTTCGAAAATCAAGGGAAATCAATAAGAAAACACCAAACTTAAAGTTTGTTACAAAATTTAATAGAGAAAATATTATTTATGAAAAAGAAGGTTTTGAAAAGAATATAAAAGACTCTAACCCAATTATCAAGAACACAGATTAACGCTCTAGCCAAATGAGTTATGGAAATTTTCGAAAATTTTAAGAAAAATCAACAAGAAAACACCAAACTTAAAGTTTGGCACAGGATTTAATAGAAAAATTATTTTTGAAAAAGGTTTTAAAAATATGATAGCCAATTACCATGAACATAAACACCACGTTCTAACTAACTGAGCTATAAATTTAAAGTGTTTTAACAAGGGATAAATAATAAAAGACTCTAAACCAAAAAAGAGAAATTTTTCCTAATCTAAGCAACAAAATAAACCGTTAGTTGTCCAAACACGAACAATCCCCGGCAACGGCGCCAAAAACTTGGTGCACGAATTGTGAATCACACTTTTCACAACTCGTACCACTGACCAGGAAGTGCACTGGGTCGTCCAAGTAATACCTAACGTGAGTAAGGGTCGAATCCCACGGAGATTGTTGGTTTGAAGCAATCTATGGTTATCTTGTAAATCTTAGTCAGGAAGTCAATTATGTTTATCAGTTGAATTGTGAATAAACAAAAGAGCATGGATTAACGGTTACTTGTTATGCAGTAATGGAGAATATGTTGGAGTTTTAGAGATGCTTTGCGTTCTGAATCTCTGCTTTCCTCTGTCTTCTGATTTACGCACGCACGTCCTCCTATGGCAAGCTGTGTGTTGGTGGATCACCGTTGTCAATGGCTACCTTCCATCCTTCCAGTGAAAACTACGCTCACGCGCTCTGTCACAGCACGGCTAATCACCGGTTGGTTCTCGATCCGGTTGGAATAGGATTTACTATCCTTTTGCGTCTGTCACTAACGCCCAGCCTTTAGGAGTTTGAAGCTCGTCACAGTCATTCAATCCTTAAATCCTACTCGGAATACCACAGACAAGGTTTAGACTTTCCGGATTCTCATGAATGCCGCCATCAATTCTAGCTTATACCACGGAGATTCTGATTAAGGAATCTAAGAGATACTCATTCAATCGTATATAGAACGGAGGTGGTTGTCAGGCACACGTTCATGATTTGAGGAGGGTGATGAGTGTCACAGATCATCACCTCCATCACAGTTAAGCGCGAATGAACATCTTAGATAGGAACAAGCGTGTTTGAATGGAAAACAGAAATACTTGCATTAATTCATCGAGACACAGCAGAGCTCCTCACCCCCAACAATGGGGTTTAGAGACTCATGCCGTCAGAGAATACAAAGTTTAGATCTAAAATGTCATGAGATACAAAATAAGTCTCTAAAAGTTGTTTAAATACTGAACTAGTAGCCTAGGTTTACAACAAATGAGTAAACTATGATGGATGATGCAGAGGCCCACTTCTGGGGCCCACTTGGTGTGTGCTGGGGCTGAGAATTAAGAAATCCACGTGCAGAGGCCATTTGTGGAGTTGAACGCCAGTTTTTGTGCCATTTTGGGTGTTCAACTCCAGCTTTTGATCCTTTTCTGGCGCTGGACGCCAGAATTGGGTAGAGAATTGGCGTTGAACGCCAGTTTACGTCGTCTATCCTTGTGCAAAGTATGGACTATTATATATTGCTGGAAAGCCTTGGATGTCTACTTTCCAACGCAATTGGAAGCATGCCATATTGAGTTCTGTAGCTCCAGAGAATCCATTTTGAGTGCAGGGAGGTCAGAATCCAACAGCATCAGCAGTCCTTTTTCAGCCTGACTCAGATTTTTGCTCAGCTCCTTCAATTTCAGCCAGAAAAATATCTGAAATTATAGAAAAACACACAACTCATAGTAAAGTCCAGAAATATGAATTTTTCCTAAAAACTAATAGAATTAAACTAAAAACTAACTAAAACATGCTAAAAACTATATGAAATTAACCCCAAAAAGCGTATAAAATATCCGCTCATCATTGAGCATTGAGCTTTACACATATATAGGCCTTTTCTAGAGTTAAACACCAGCTTGGATGCCGGTTTGGGCGTTTATCTCCAGTTCTGGTGCCAGTTCCGGCGTTTTACGCCAGAAAAGGGTCTCTAGCTGGCGTTAAATGCCAGTTTGGGCCATCAAATCTCGGGCAAAGTATGGACTATTATATATTTCTGGAAAGCCCATGTTGTCTAATTTCCAACACAATTGAGAGAGCGCCAATTGGTCTTCAATAGCTTTAGGAATTCCAGTTCGAGTGCAGGAGGGTCAGAATCCAACAACATCTGCAGTCCTTTCTCAGCCTCTGAATCAGACTTTTGCTCAGGTCCCTCAATTTCAGCCAGAAAATACCTGAAATTATAGAAAAACACACAAACTCATAGTAAAGTCCAGAAATGTGATTTTTGCATAAAAAGTAACTAAAACATACTAAAAACTACCTAAAAATAATGCCAAAAAGCGTATAAATTATCCGCTCATCACAACACCAAACTTAAATTGTTGCTTGTCCCTAAGAAACAAAAAAAAAAAATAAGATAAAAAGAAGTGAAAATACAATAAATTTCAAAATTATCAATGAAGATTAGTTTTAATTAGATGAGTGGGACTAGTAGTTTTTTGCTTCTGAACAGTTTTGGCATCTCACTCTATCCTTTGAAGTTCAGAATGATTGGCATCCATAGGAACTCAGAATTCAGATAGTGTTATTGATTCTCCTAGTTCAGTATGTTGATTCTTGAACACAGCTACTTTAGGAGTCTTGGCCGTGACCCTAAGCATCTTGTTCTCCAGTATTACCACCGGATACATAAATGCCATAGACACATAACTGGGTGAACCTTTTCAGATTGTGACTCAGCTTTGCTAGAGTCCCCAGTTAGAGGTGCCCAGAGTTCTTAAGCACACTCATTTTGCTATGGATCACGACTTTAACCACTCAGTCTCAAGCTTTTCACTTGATACCTTCACGCCACATGCACATGGTTAGGGACAGCTTGATTTAGCCGCTTAGGTCAGGATTTTATTCCTTTGGGCCCTCCTATCCATTAATGCTCAAAGCCTTGGATCCTTTTTACCCTTGCCTTTTAGTTTAAAGGGTTACTGGCTTTTTGCTCTTGCCTTTTGGTTTAAAGAGCTATTGGCTTTTTCTGCTTTTTTTTCGTAAGCCTTGTGTTTTTCACTGCTTTTTCTTGCTTCAAGAATCAATTTTATGATTTTTCAGATTATCAATAACATTTCTCTTTTTTCATTATTCTTTCAAGAGCCAGCAATTTTAACATTCGTAATCTCCACTATAAAAAATATGCACTGTTCAAGCATTCATTTAGAAAACAAAAAGTATTGCCACCACATCAAAATAATTAAATTATTTTCAACATAGAATTCGAAATTCATGTACTTCTTTTTCTTTTTCAGAAAATATTTTTCATTTAAGAAAGGTGAAAGATTCATGGAACATTCATAACTTTAATACATAGACACTAAATACTAATGATCATGTAATGAAGACAAAAACATAGTCAAAACATAAAGCATAAAAACCGAAAACGGAAAAGAAAATAAACAAGGAGATTAAAGAACGGGTCCACCTTAGTGAGGGCAACTAGTTCTTCCTCTTGAAGATCCTATGGAGTGCTTGAGCTCCTCAATATCTCTTCCTTGCCTTTGTTGCTCGTCTCTCATGGCTCTTTGGTCCTCTCTGATTTCATGGAGGATAATAGAGTGCTCTTGTTGAGGTCCATGAATAGGCTCTCTTGTTTGCTCCATCCTCTTTCTAGTGATGGGCTTTTGAGACAACTTTCTTCATCTCACATGACTCGGAGTTAGAAGCAACTGCCTTCCCTTTCCTCTTCCTAGAGGTTTCTCCGGCCTTAGGTGCCATTAATGGTTATGGAAAAACAAAAAGCAGAGCTTTTTCCACACTAAACATAAAAGGTTTGCTCTTCCTCGAGCAAAATAAGATAGAAAGGAGTAGAAGAAGAATGATGCAATTAATTTTGAAAACTTATTACTGTATCCAAGAAAAATTAAAAAGAGTTGAAAAGAATTTGAAAAGATAAGTAATTTTTGAAAATGTTTTGGAAGGAATTGAAAAGAATTGGAAAAAAGAATTAAAAAGAATTGGAAAGATTATTAATATTTGAAAATAGAAATTGAAAGATGAACGTTTAAAAAATGTTTGATGCAAAAAATTATGAATTAAAACATGAAAATTGAAAAAAAATCGAATTGGTAACAAAATTACCTCCCTTGTGTCATCCTGGCATTAAACGCCCAGAATGCTATCCATTCTGGCGTTTAATGCCCACTTGACTACCTCTTTGGGCGTTTAACGCCCAACCAGATACCCTGGATGGCGTTAAACGCCAGGAATCCTTCTTTACTGGGCATTTTTTTGAACGCCCAGAATGTTGCCATTTCTGGCGTTAAACGCCTAAAATGCTGCCCATTCTGGCGTTTAACGCCCAAAATGCTGCCCATTCTGGCGTTTAACGCCCAAAATGCTGCCCATTCTGGCGTTTAACGCCCAAAATGTTGCCCATTATGGCGTTTAACGCCCAAAATGCTTCCTACATGGGTGTTAAATGCCCATTCTGCTATCCTTACTGGCGTTTAAACACTAGTAAGTCTGTCCTCCAGGGTGTGCTATTTTTGATGCTATTTTTTATTCCGCTTTAATTCTGCAGCTATTTTTGTGACTCCACATGATCATCAACCCAAAGAAAACATAAACTAACAATGGAAAATGAAATGAAAAAGTAATTAACATAGTTAAATAAGATTGGGTTGCCTCCCAATAAACGCTTCTTTAATATCAATAGCTTGACAGTGAGCTCTTAGAGAGCTTCACAGAGACTCAGAGCTTAATGGTGGCCTCCCAATACCAGACTTAAAAGTTGAGTGTGGGGGCTCTGTTTGACTCTCTATTGAGAGAAGCTTTTCATGCTTCCTCTCCATGGTTACAGAAGAAGATCCTTGAGCCATAAACACAAGGTAGTCCTCATTCAATTGAAGGACTAACTCTCCTCTGTCCACATCAATCACAGCCCTTACTGTGGCCAGGAAGGGTCTTCCAAGGATAATGGATTCATCCTTATCCTTCCCAGTGTCTAGGATTATGAAGTCAGCAGGGATGTAAAGGCCTTCAACCTTCACTAAGACATCCCCTACAAGTCCATAAGCCTGTTTCATTGATTTGTCTACCATCTCTAGTGAGATTCTTGCAGCTTGTACCTCAAAGATCTCTAGTTTCTCCATTACAGAGAGTGGCATGAGGTTTATACCTAACCCTAGGTCACACAGAGTCTTCTCAAAGGTCATGGTGCCTATGGTACAAGGTAATAAGAACTTTTCGGGATCCCGTTTCTTCTGAGGTAACTTCTGTTGAACCAAGGCATTCAGTTTCATGATTACTCCTAGATACCAAGCTACTTGCTCTTCAACAATATCTTCATCCTCATCAGAGAAAGAATCTTCATCAGAGCTCATGAACTGCAGCATTAAGTTCCATGGAATCTCTATGGTCTCTATATGAGCCTCAGATTCCTTTGGTTCCTCAATAGGGAACTCTTTATAGGTCAGTGGACGTCCAGCAAGGTCTTCCTCACTGGAAATCACTGCCTTTTTACTCTCTCCAGGTTCGGCCACTTTGGCTATAGTTATGGCCTTGCACTCTCTTTTGGGATTCTCTTCTGTATTGCTTGGGAGAGTACTAGGAGGAGTTTTAGTAACTCTTTTACTCAGCTGATCCACTTGTGCCTCCAAATTTCTGATGGAGGACTTTATTTCAGTCATGAAATTGAGAATGGTCTTAGATAGATCAGAGACTATGGTTGCTAAGTCAGAGAGGCTCTGCCTAGAATTTGATGTCCATTGCTGAGAAGATGATGGAAAATGCTTGTTATTGCCAAACCTATTTCTCCCACCATTATTATTATTATTGAAGCCTTGATTAGGCTTCTGCTGATCCTTCCATGAGAAATAAGGATGATTCCTCCATGAAAGATTGTATGTGTTTCCATAGGATTCTCCCATGTAATTCACTTCTTCCATTCCAGGATTCTCAGGATCATAAGCTTCTCCTTCAGAGGAGGCTTCTTTAGTACTACCGGATGCAGCTTGCAATCTAGTCAGATTCTGAGAAATCATATTGACTTGCTGAGTCAATATTTTGTTCTGAACCAATATGGCATTCAGAGTATCAATCTCAAGAACTCCTTTCTTCTGAGTCATCCCATTATTCACAGGGTTTCTTTTAGAAGTGTACATGAACTGGTTGTTTGCAACCATCTTAATGAGTTCCTGGGCTTCTGCGGGGGTTTTCTTCAGATGAAGAGATTAACCAGCAGAGTGGTCCAATGACATCTTGGACAATTCAGACAGACCATCATAGAATATACATAAGATGCTCCATTCTGAAAGCATGTCAGAAGAACACCCTCTGATCAATTACTTGTATCTTTCCCAAGCTTCATAGAGGGATTCACCTTCTTTCTGTCTGAAGGTTTGGACTTCCACTCTAAGCTTGCTCATCTTTTGAGGTGGAAAAAATTTGGCCAAGAAAGCATTGACCAACTTTTCCCAAGAGTTCAGACTTTCTTTAGGTTGTGAGTCCAACCATATCCTAGCTCTGTCTCTCACAACAAAGGGGAAAAGGAGAAGCTTGTAGACCTCGGGATTAACCCCATTTGTCTTAACAGTGTCACAGATTTGGAAGAATTCAACTAAGAACTGATGAGGATCTTCCAATGAAAGTCCATGAAACTTGCAATTCTGCTGCATTAGAGAAATTAATTGAGGCTTAAGCTCAAAGTTGTTTGCTCCAATTGCAGGAATTGAGATGCTTCTTTCATAGAAGTTGGAAGTTGGTGTAGTAAAGTCACCAAGCATCTTCTTTGCATCTCCACCATTGTTGTTGGGTTCGGCTGCCATGTATGCTTCTTTTTCAAAATTTTTTGTAAGGTCCTCTCCGGAGTGTTGTGCTTTAGCTTCTCTTAGCTTCCTCTTTAGAGTCCTTTTAGGTTCAGGATCAGCTTCAACAAGAATGTCCTTATCCCTGTTCCTGCTCATATGAAAAAGAAGAGAACAAAGAGAGAATGGGAATCCTCTATGTCACAGTATAGAGATTCCTTTATGTGAGTATAAGAATAGAAGAATAAAAAAATGAGAAGAAAGAGGAGATGAGTAATTCGAACAGAGAGAAGAGAGAGGAGTTCGAATTATGAGTAGAAGAGAAGTATTAGTAATTAAATAAATAAATAGAAAGAGATGAGAGAGAGAATTCGAATATTAATGAAAGAAAAAGAAAAATATTTTTTTTTTATTTTAATTATAAGTTATAATTCGAAATTTAGGAAAAGAAATAAAAGCAAATTGAAAAATAAATAAATTAGTTAATTAAAAAGATTTTTGAAAAATTTGTTAGTTCGTTTTCGAAATTAATGAAAGAGAAAAGTAGTTAGGTGGTTTTGAAAAATATAAGAATTAGTAAATTTTTTAAAATTAAAACAAACAAGTCAAGTGGTTAATTGAAAAAGATTTGAAAATAAATTTTGAAAAAGATATTATTGAAATTTATTTTGAAAAAGAATTGAAACAGAAATTAAAAAGATTTGATTTTTAAAATTAAAGTTGATGACTTGACTAACAAGAAATTAAAAGATATGATTCTAGAACTTTAAGATTGAACCTTTCTTAATAAGAAAGTAACAAACTTGAAATTTTTGAATCAAAACATTAATTGTTAGTAAAGTTTTCGAAAATATGAAGTAAAAATAAAAAAAAAGATTTTGAAAAATTAGTTTTAAAATTTTCGAAAACATTAAAAGAAAAATGAAAAATATTTTGAAAAATTTTAAGAATGAAATTCGAAAATCATAAAAAAAATTAAAAATAATTGATTTTGAAAAAGATTTGAAAAGATAAAGTTTTTAAATTGAAATTTTGACTTGACTAACAAGAAACAACTAAATTTTAAAAGTTTTTGACCAAGTAAACTCAAAATTTCGAAAATTATGAGAAGAATAAGGAAAAGATATTTTTTGACTTTTGAATTTTTAATGAGGAGAGAGAAAAATAACAAAATGAAACAAAACATAAAAATTTAAGATCAAAACAAATAATGCATGCAAGAACACTTTGAATGTCAAGATGAACACCAAGAACACTTCGAAGATCATGATGAACATCAAGAACATATTTTTGAAAATTTTTAAGAAAAGAAAGACATGCAAGACATCAAACTTAAAAATTTTTAAACTTTAGACACTAATAATTCGAAAATGCATATGAAAAACAAGAAAAGACACAAAACAAGAAAAATGTAAGATCAAACAAGGAAAATCATCAAGAACAACTTGAAGATCGAAGAAGAACACAATGCATGAATTTTTGAAAATCTAAGAAAAATTAAAAACATGCAGTTGACACCAAACTTAAAATTTGACACTAGACTCAAACAAGAAACACAAAATTTTTTTTTGGTTTTTCTATTTTATTAATTTTTTTGTATTTTTTTTCAAAATTATTTTGGAAAAAGAAAATAAAGAAATTCAAAATTTTTAATAAGAATTCCAGGATTCATGCAATATTAGTCTAAAGCTTCGGTCCAAAAGAATTAGACATGGCCATATGGCCAGCCAAGCTTTAGCATAACATTATATACAACAATCTAATAAATAAGAATCCAAAGGCTCCTGCAATGATAAGTGGAAACCTCAGTCCAAAAGATTAGACATGGCTTAATAGCCAGCCAGGCTTCAACATATCATCATGAAGCTCTAAGGTGGAATTCATTCTTAAAAATTTTTATGAATTTTTCAAAAACTAAATTTTTTTTCGAAAATTAAAATAAAAAGCTTAAACATAAAATAAAATTACCCAATCTAAGCAACAAGATGAACCGTCAGTTGTTCAAACTCGAACAATCCCCATCAACAGCGCCAAAAACTTGGTGCACGAAATTGTGATCACATTTTTCACAACTCCGGTACAACTAACCAGCAAGTGCACTGGGTCGTCCAAGGAATAAAACCTTACGCGAGTAAGGGTCGATCCCACGGAGATTGCCGGCTTGAAGCAAGCTATGGCCATCCTGTAAATCTTAGTCAGGCGGATTCAAATGGTTATGAGGTTTTGATAATTAAAAGATAAATAAAACATAAAATAAAATAAGATACTTATATAATTCATTGGTGGGAATTTTAGATAAGTGTTTGGAGATGCTTTGTTGCTTTGAACCTCTGCTTTCCTATTGTCTTCTTCCAATCATGCATGCTCCCTTCCATGGCAAGCTGTATGTTGGTGGATCACCGTTGTCAATGGCTACCATCCGTCCTCTCGGATGAAAAGTACCAGGTACGGTTTCTGCACGGCTAATCAACTGTCGGATTTCTCGTCTCGGATGAAAAATACCAGGCACAGCTACCGCACGGCTAATCATCTGTCGATTCTCACTTGTGTCGGAATAGGATCTCTCTATCCTTTTGCACACTGTCACTGCGCCCAACATTTGTGAGTTTGAAGCTTGTCACAGTCATCCCGTCCCAGATCCTACTCGGAATACCACAGACAAGGTTTAGACTTTCTGGATCTCAGGAATGCTGCCAATTAGTTCTAGCCTCTACCACGAAGTTTCTAATCTCACGGATTCGAATGCTCTGTTGTCAGGAGAGGGATGTGATGAGTGGATAATTTATACGCTTTTTGGCATTATTTTTACATAGTTTTTAGTATAATTTAGTTAGTTTTTACTTTTTTTTATTAGTTTTTATGCAAAATTCACATTTCTGGACTTTACTATGAGTTTATGTGTTTTTCTGTGATTTCAGGTATTTTCTGGCTGAAATTGAGGGACCTGAGCAAAAATCTGATTCAGAGGCTGAAAATGGACTGCAGATGCTGTTGGATTCTGACCTCCCTACACTCAAAGTGAAATTTCTGGAGCTACTGAAACCCAATTGGCGCGCTCTCAATTGAGTTGGAAGGTAGACATCCAGGCCTTTCCAGAAATATATAATAGTCCATACTTTGCCGGAGTTTTGACGATGCAAACTGACGTTTCAAATGCCAATTTCCTGCCCTATTCTGAAGTTAAACGCCAGAAACAGGTTACAAAATAGAGTTAAACGCCATAAACAGGCTGCAACCTGGCGTTTAACTCCAAGAGAAGTTTCCACATGTGTAAAGCTCAATGCTCAGCCCAAGCACACACCAAGTGGGTCCCGAAAGTGGATTTCTGCATCATTTACTTATCTCTGTAAACCCTAGTAACTAGTTTAGTATAAATAGGACTTTTTACTATTGTATTCGGAGTCTTTTGACCACTTTTATTTCTTGGTTATTCTGGTTCCCCCTCTGGGGACGAAGCCAATGAACACCATTATCACTTATGTATTTTCAACGGTGGAGTTTCTACACCCCATAGATTAAGGTGTGGAGCTCTGCTGTTCCTCATGAATTAATGCGAAGTACTATTGTTTTTCTATTCAATTCAAGCTTATTCTTATTCCAAGATATTCACTCGCACTTCAACCTGATGAATGTGATGATCCGTGACACTCATCATCATTCTCACCTATGAACGCGTGCCTGACAACCACTTCCGTTATATCTGCAATAGCTTGAGTGTTTATCTCTTAGCCTCCATTCCGAAAGATCGGAGTCTTCGTGGTATAAGCTAGAATTATTGGCAGCATTCTTGAGATCCGGAAAGTCTAAACCTTGTCTGTGGTATTCCGAGTAGGATCTGAGATGGGATGACTATGACGAGCTTCAAACTCGCGAGTGTTGGGCGTAGTGACAGACGCAAAAGGATCAATGGATCCTATTCCAACAAGATCGAGAACCGACAGATGATTAGCCTTGCGGTGATAGCGCACTTGGATCATTTTCACTGAGAGGACAGACGGTTGCCATTTACAACGGTGACCCCCCAACATACAGCTTGCCATGGAAAGGAGTATGAATGATTGAATGAAGGCAGTAGGAAAGCAGAGATTTAGAAGGAGCAAAGCATCTCCATACGCTTATCTGAAATTCTCACCAATAAATTACATAAGTATCTCTATCTTATTTTATATTTTATTTTTATTTTAATTATCAAAATCTCATAACCATTTGAAATCTACCTGACTGATATTTACAAGATGACCATAGCTTGCTTCAAGCCGACAATCTCCGTGGGATCGACCCTTACTCACGTAAGGTTTATTACTTGGACGACCCAGTGCACTTGCTGGTTAGTTGTGCGGAGTTGTGAAAAAGAATTGAGATTATGAACGTGCGTACCAAGTTCTTGGCGCAGTTGAGATCACAATTTCGTGCACCAGCAAGTCAAATCCGTGGATCAGAGACCCAAGAGATTATACTCCGGCTGTCGTCCAATGACTACGTTGAACATCATGTAGACCGCTTGTGGTTGTCAGGCATGCGGATCTTGGCTAAGCGAGTAACGAAGATAGTGGGTGATTGTCACGGGTCACCGCTTCATTCTGACTTAACAGAATTAAGTACGAGAGTATATCTTGGAGAAGAAGTAAGCGTGAATTGAAAGAGAAACAATAATACTTACATTAATTCATGAAGAATACCAGAGCTTCGCACCTTAATCTATGAGGTGTAGAAACTCCACCGTTGGAAAATACATAAGAGAAAAAGGTCTAGGCATGGCCGACTGGCCAGCCTTCCAAATGTAACATAAAAGTCCAAAGATGATAAGATGATTTGATTACAATTGTAAAAAGTGCTATTTATACTAAACTAGTTACAAAGGATTACAGAAAATAAGTAACTAAGTGCAGATAGTGTAGAAATCCACTTCTGGGGCCCACTTGGTGTGTGCTTTGGCTGAGCATTGAGCTTTACACGTGCATAGGCCTTTTATAGAGTTAAACGCCAGCATGGATGCCAGTTTGGGCGTTTAACTCCAGTTCTGGTGCTAGTTCCGGCATTTTACGCCTTTGGCTGGCGTTTAACGCCAGTTTGGGCCATCAAATCTCAGGCAAAGTATGGACTATTATATATTGCTGAAAAGCCCAAGATGTCTACTTTCCAACGCAATTGAGAGCGCGCCAATTGGCTTTCTGTAGCTCTAGAAAATCCACTTCGAGTGTAGGAGGGTCAGAATCCAATAGCATCTACAGTCCTTTCTCAGCCTCTGAATCAGACTTTTGCTTAGGCCCCTCAATTTCAGCCAGAAAATACCTGAAATTACAGAAAAACACACAAACTCATAGTAAAGTCCAAAAATGTGATTTTTGCATAAAAACTAATAAAAATATAATAAAAGTTAACTAAAACATACTAAAAACTACCTAAAAACAATTCCAAAAAGCGTATAAATTATGCGCTCATCATCTTTCAACTCTAGGGTCTCTTTTTAATCAACCCCCAAGTCAAGTTAGGATTTTACTCCATTGATATGAATATAACATTCACAGAAATATTAGAAGAAGACATGATAAATTAAATAAAATAGGAATTGAAAATTAATTAAAAGTAAAAATAGTTCTTTGCATTAATAAATCCCAAAATGCAACATATGTATCTGAACAAGATTAATAAGCAATCAAAAGAGTAAAGGAATAAGAAAGCAAACTAGAATAATAACAACTTCAATGGAGGTAGTGACTCTTAATATCCAAAGCAAAAGCATAGAACTAGAGATCTATGAATGTAAAGGGAACCTAGAGGAAGTGGTATTTCTCTCTAAGGTTCAAAACTAAAACTAAAAACAACTATGCGAATGAGAATGTGTGTTGAGTCTCTCCTCGTCCCCTGGCTCTAGTCTGCGTTTCTAGGCCGGAAACTGGGTCTAAAGTCGGCCCAAAATCGCCCCCAGCATTTTCTACAAGTAGCGCATGTCATGCATACGCGTCAGTCACGCGTGCGCGTCGTTTGGCGATTTTCCTTGTCACGCGTACGCGTCAGGCACGCACACGCGTGAGCCATGCGTGCACGTCGCTCCTCGCTGGTTGTCTCCTTTATTTCTTGTGCTCCTTCCATTTTTGCAAGCTTCCTCTCCATCCTCTAAGTCATTCCTGCCCTATAAAGCCTGAAAACACTTAACGCACATATCACGACATCGAATGGTATAAAGAGGGATAAAAGATATACAATTTAAAGGCTTAGGAAGCAAGCTTTTCAATTATAGAACAAACCTAAGAAGGAATTGTAATATCATGCAAATTGTATGAATAAGTGTGCAAAGACTTGATAAAAGCCACTCAAATCAGCACAAGATAAACCATAAAATAGTGATTTATCAATCTCTCCACACTTATACATTAGCATGTCCTCATGCTAAGCTCAAGGAGATATAAAGAATGAATGGAAAAAAGTAAGACTCATGAGATGCAACCTATGAATGCAACTATATGCTATGATGATTCTATCTACTTGGTTAAAAGCAAATAAGTTCTCCAAGACAAAAATAAATTAGATTCCACTAATTCAAATCATACAACAAAAGACAAGTAAACTTGTAAGAAGATAGCTCATGAAAGTAGGGAACATAGAATCAATCATTGAACCCTCACTAGTAGTGTATGTCACTCTAGTCTCTCAAGTGTCTAGGGTTAATTCACTCTACTCTTCTCTAATCATGCTTTCTAAACTTTGTTCTTCATCTAACCAATCAACAAAAATTTAGTATATCAATGCAAACATCATGAGGTCTTTTCAAGGTTGTAATGGGGCTAAGGTAAGGGTGAGGATATATGTATGGCCAAGTGAGCTATAATATGAATCTTTGACTAACCTAAACTCTTACCTAACACACACACACACACTCTATGTAACTCTAAAATCATGCCTAGCTACCCATATTTCCCACTTTTGTATCACATACTCATGTACCAAATATTTTTTTAATTTTCACCACATATGCATTGACCTTTTATTAAACTTAGCACTGGGGTAATTTTGTCCCCTTATTTATTTATTTATTTATATTATAATTTATTATTATTATTATTATTATTATTATTATTATTATTATTATTTTTGATTAAAAATATAAAAGCAAACATAACATACCAATGCACATGGATTTTTTTTTAATTCTTCTGGTCTCACATGAGTAGGTACCCAATTTCCCAATATTTTGTCAATGAAACACTGTACACTTTCATCAACCCAAGTTCCCACAGTTTCCCACACTTAATTGATACACAATCTCTAACTTAAGCTAACCAAAGATTCAATTTGGGGTAATTAATTTATTTTTTCGCTTAAGGCTAGTGATATGGTAAAATACAGAATAAATGAAGATAAAAAGGCTCAAGGTGGCTAACAAAGGTGATTAAAAGGTTAGGCTTTTTTGGGATAAGTGAGCTAATAACAAATGATGGATTCAATCATATGCAAGCATGTAAATATACTAAACAATGGACATATAGAATGGAACAAAATATAGATTGTAGTCATAGAGAAGAGAACACACAAGAATAAAATATTATGGTTAAATAATGTAACCATGTAATTAAGCTTAGATCTCACAGGTTGTGAGTTCTTAGCTATAATTCATGTTCCAGATTATAGTCTTCAAACAAGTTTAATGAAAAAGTTTTCAATTTAAATTAGTGAAATTCTATAAAAAGGGTCTTAAAAGGAAACTCATTACTTTAACTAAGTAAAATATACATGCAAACAATTATTAACATGCAATCTATCCTATCTAACAAAGAAAAAGTCAAATGTTAGTGTTAAGAGAGAGAAAGAGCTTACCTCCGGAAGTCAAGGACTGACCTCCCTACACTTAAGGCTTGGCACGGTCCTCCGTGCCATCAATAAGGAGCAAGGGAAGGCTGGAAGCGTCGCCTCCAGTGTCTGGTTCGCCTTGGCTCTCTATACTACTGATGAAGGGGAGTCTGGAGTGTCCTTCTGTTCTGGAGGTGGGTGGATACCAGTTATGAGTTCCTTCAGATAGTTGTATCTGCGCTTGTTACGGCGTTCCATTTGCTCCATTCGCCGGTCTTACCGGTCGAACCTTTCAAGGATCTGTAGGAACATCTGATGGATGGATGATGCTTGTGGTGTGGATAATGGTGGAGTAGAAGTAGGAGGAGTATCCAAAGATGGGCCTACAGGCCGGCTCGCAGATGGAACTGGCGGCTTGATGAACTTTTCGGTCGGGGCATACTGGTCTGCTCTAGGGATGATGACCTTCATGTCACCTGCCCAAGAGGACACACCTGCTGCAGAGACTAAATCTAAAACCAAGGCGGGGAAAGGCAGGTTGCCCACGATCTTTACATGTCCCATGGCATCCCAGATGTGTTGGGCCAAGTTGAGGGGTTGCTCTGTCAGGATGCACCAGATGAGAACAGCCATGTCGACTGTGAAGGTCGACTTGTGAGTGCTCGAAAAGACATAGTGGGACATAATCTGTGCCCACACGTGAGCCTCCAGGGTGAGTGACTGGGCTGATATGCTCTTGGATTTTGAATGATGTTGCCCATAGATCCACTTGCTGCCAGGTTGGGCTATAACTCCAAGTACGCTATCGCAGTTGAACTGATACATCTGGCGCTTATGAGATTTTTCTTGATATGCATCCCATCCCTCAAAACTAGTTGGAAGGTCCAATACTCTCTGTATGGCACTCTCGGAGGCAGGGACCTACTGCTGATAGACGAAGACAGTCTGTAGAGTAGGCGAGTAAAAGTTTGAGTAGAATTCAACTACCCAGGATAAGTTGGCCTCTCGCGGCTGCTTCCTCAAAAATTCCCACTGTCTTCTCTCAATTCGGGGATCCACAAAATCAATAAAGTATGTTGGGACAATGAGTAGATGCTCATTGTTGTAGTTCCTCTCAGCCAGGATGGGGAACATCTGTTCACAATAACGGTTAGCAAACTGTGTGGAGTCCCGAGTGGGAAAGGCTTTCTCTGATTCATCAACTTTAATAATCTTTTTCACCCGCTTTGTTTGTGGCTTGACACTGGTAGATGGAAGAGCCTTTGCCAATGTTCTCTTGGTTCCTCTCCTAGCCGGTGGCTTGTCAGTGGCCTTCTCTTTTCTTTTCTTGGTACCCATGCCTAAGGAAGAAGAAAAAGGAAGAGTGTGAAATATAAATAACCAAAACCGGAAGGGAGAAAATTCCAAGTGATAATGAATGGCAAAGGAAAGATGTTAGCTCAAATACATGGTAGCTACAACATGTAGGTAAGACATCAATGAAGAGCAATAAGGCGATTCATGATTAAATAGATGCAAGAGGTAAAAGCATGCAAAGAATAGGCATGAGAAGCATAACTCAAGCATTAAAAATTAAGTGTGCCAATATAGAGAGTATGTGTATGATGACAATTATTAATGATAATCCCAAATACATGTGGAGTGCAAGGGTTGTGAAAAAAAGGTATTTAAGTAGAAGAGTAAAACAAAATAGAGTTCAAGATGCCATAAGAGCTTTTTCACAAACACTTGGTGGGCAAGATAGAACAGGAATGAAAATAATATAATCCAAATGTATATGAGAGCCAATTTAAAATATCAATTGTCAAATCACTCCAAATAATAACCACAAGCTTCAGGATAATAAGGTAATACCCAAATAAAACTCCAATACCAACATAAGAATGCATGAAAAAGAAAAGAAAAAGAAACCATAAATAAGTAAGCTAAAAGAAAGATAGAGAAGAAAAAAACATAAATAAACGCAATAATGAAAGAGTAGATGAGAGGAAGAAAAAGAAACTTGATGAAGGAGATGAAGAAGGAAAGAAGAAAGTAGTAGAAAGTAAGAAAGAAAAAGGAAGAAGAAAAAAAGAAGAAAGAAATAATTAGGATTGAAAAGAATTAGGATTGGGGGAGGGGAGATTTGAAATCAGGCGTTGAAGTGGATGATTTGTGCGTCGCATGCGACGCGTACGCGTGCATCACACGTACGCATGGATCGCGCTATCTTCAGGTGACACGTACGCATCAGGGACGCGTACGCGTGAGATGGGTTGTGCAATTGGCACGAAGGCAGCTCCGCGCGCACACAACTCTCTGTCTTGTACGCACATGTGCCAAAATTGGATACGACGACACGCACGCGTGGATGGCCTTAGTGGGAAAACGACACGTACGCGTGATAGGGCTTGTGCTCCCAGGACAGTTCCAGCCCCACACCATCATAACTCTCTGGCCATACACTCATTTACGCCGATTTGCAGGGTCACGCGTACGCGTGAGGGACGTGTACGCATGGTGGGCTGAAATTACAAGCGACACGTACGCTTGAGGGACGCATACGCGTGGTCTTGCTTGTGCCTAAGGCACGCTTCCAGCCCTACTCCCACGCAACTCTCTGGTCAATTCTTCCTTGTTTCGTATACACATATGATGCGTACGCGTCAGCGACGCTTGCGCATCGTGTGCAGAATGCAAAATGCAGAATGCAGATGAATATGTAGAAATTATGAATGAACACTACGGAAAAACAAAAGAAAATAAAACTAGGAATGAAAACGGAACGATCATACCATGGTGGGTTGTCTCCCACCTAGCGCTTTGCTTTTACGTTCTTAAGTTGGACGGTCCACAAGCTCAATCTGCTTCTGTTGGTGGATCTTCCAAGAGGAAGACCTCTAGCTCTTTATTGTCCTTCATTTTCTCACCATGATAATGCTTTAAGCGATGTCTATTGACCTTGATGAATTTTGAACTTGAAGGATGACTCAGGTGGAAGACTCCGTATAGCTCTGCCTTCTCTACTTTGTAGGGGCCTTCCCACCTGGATCTCAGCTTTCCTAGCATGAGCCTCAGCCTGGAGTTGTAAAGGAGAACCAGCTCCCCAGGTCTAAACTCTCTTCTCTTTATGTGTTTGTCATGCACAGCCTTCACCTTCTCTTTGTATAATCTGGAGTTGTCATAAGCTTCGAGTCGAAGGGTCTCCAGTTCTGCTAGTTGCAGCTTCCTTTCAGCACCAGCCTTCTCAAATCCTATGTTGCATTCCCTTACAGCCTAGAAAGCCTTGTGTTCCACCTCCACTGGGAGGTGACAAGCCTTTCCATAGACTAGGCGGAAGGGACTCATCCCAATGGGTGTCTTGTACGCCGTCCGATACGCCCAGAGCGCATCAACAAGTCTGGTGTTCCAGTCCTTCCTATGAGGCTTTACTATCTTCTCCAGTATGCACTTTATCTCTCTGTTAGACACCTCTGCTTGCCCATTGGTCTGGGGATGCTAAGCTGTTGCCACTTTGTGAACAATCACATGCTTCTTCAGTAGACCTGCTAATCTCCTATTACAAAAGTGAGTGCCTTGATCACTCACGATTGCTCGTGGTGACCCAAAGCGACAAATAATATGGTTTCTAACAAAAGATACAACAGTGTTAGCATCATCAGTGCGGGTAGGAATTGCTTCCACCCATTTAGAAACATAATCTACAGCTAACAGTTTATATAAGAAACCACCAGAGTTTGGGAATGGACCCATGAAGTCAATGCCCCAAACATAAAAAATTTCACAGAATAGCATAAGCTGTTGGGGCATCTCATCCCTCTTAGATATATCACCAAACCTTTGGCATGGGGAACAAGATTTACAGAAGGCAGTAGCATCTTAAAAAAGAGTAGGCCACCAGAATCCACAGTCTAAGATTTTTCTAGCTGTTCTTTGAGGGCCAAAATGTCCACCACTCTCAGAAGAGTGGCAGGCCTCTAAAATGGACTAGAATTTTGATTGAGGCACACTGATGAGAGGAACTTTTGCGTGGTCTAGAAATTTGCGGATAAATCCTCGTTGCAAGTATAGTTTCTAAACCTTCAAAAGTCCTTTCATACAAACGTTTTGGTTGTCACAAGTAACAAACCCCTTAAAATTGATAACCGAGTATTTAAACCTCGGGTCATCTTCTCAAGGAACTGCAGGGAAGTATGTTCTTATTATTGGTTATAGAGGTTGTAAATTGGGGTTTCAAGAATGAGGAACAAGTAACTTAATGGCGGGTAAATTAAATGGCAATTAAAATAAATAAATAACTGTAAAGCAATCTTTTGGCAAGGTATGAGAAACTGGAAGTCCAGACTTAGTTATCCCTATCAATAACAATGAAAGTTGAATCTTAATTCCACTCGGTTAACTTTTACTAAAGTAATGGAAAGTCAAGGGACTAATTAGTTTGATCTTCGAATCCTATTTATTTCCTAAGAAAAGGTTGGGATTATTGAAGCTCAGTTCAATTAGCAAAGATAACAGTTATCAATTATGTTGAGATAAGATAACTCCTGAGTTACTGCTTTCTTAACCAAGACCAAAAGAAGAAAAAGTAAATTTGCTGGAATTAAAATGCCTTCAGATGTAAAGCAACAACAACATAAATTAAAGAAAGTAATCATGAATTGAAATACCTCAAATAACATTAATAAGGGAAATTATAATCTAACATGAAGAGTTCATAAACTAAATTGGAAGAATAAATAAAAATAAAGAACCTGGGATTGAGAGTCACTCCTAAAACTAAGAGAAGTCTTAAATCCTAAGAGAGAGAGAGAGGAGAGAACCTCTCTCAAAACTAGATCTAAATCATGGAAAAGTGACTAAATTGGCGAGCTCTCCCTGAATAGATGCATTCCCTCACTTCATAACCTCTGGTCTATGCCTTCTGGACTTAGATTTGGGCCAAAAAGGGCTTCAGAATTTGCTATGAGCGTTTTCTGTAATTTCTAGTGCGTGGCCTCTGTCACGCGTCCGTGTGGGTCATGCGGTCGCGTCATTGGAGCTTTTTTTGTCACGCGGTCGCGTCAGTCATGCGACCGCGTCATATTCGTTCTGCTTAAGGCACACGGTCGCGTTAGTCATGCGGCCGCGTCGCTGCTTCTTTGCGCTTGGCATGCGTCCGCGTCGCCCATGCGATCGCGTGGATGCCAGTTTCTTCAAGAGCTCCATTTTGTGCTTTCCTTCCATCTTTGTATGTTTCCTTTCCATCTTTTAAGTCATTCATACCTTAGATGATCTGAAAACTACTCAACACACTAATCACGGCATCGAATGGAATTAAAGGTGATTAAAATAATTAATTTAAAAGCATAGGAAACATGTTTTTCACATACATCACATAATAAGGAAGGAGAAGTAAAACCATGCAATTAATATGAATAAGTGGGTGAAGGATTGAATAAATCACTCAAACTAAGCACAAAATATATCATAAAATATGGGTTTATCACACACACCTTCTAATTATCTGCTCAGCACCATACCTCCATAAATATGGGTCATCCCATATATAATATTTGGACTCGCTTTTCATCTTGTCTCTTTGATGCTTAGTAAAATTAGGAGGGAAAGTATGGCTAACTAGATAATTAGCTACAGGTGCATACCAATGAACTACTTCAGATATTGCATGCAATCTATCAAATGGAAAAGCATCATTGATAGGAGTGGAGTCATCCTTGATGTGCTCAAGGCGACTCAAGTGGTCTGCCACTAAATTCTGGGAACCACTCCTATCCTTAATTTCTAAATTAAATTCTTGCAGCAACAGTATCCACCATATTAACCTTGGTTTGGACTATTTTTTAGCTAATAAATATTTTAGAGCTGCATGGTCTGAGTACACTACCACCTTAGTACCAAGTAAATAGGCTTGGAATTCATCCAGAGCAAAAACAATAGCCAGAAGCTCTTTTTCAGTGGTAGTATAATTAGACTGAGCAGCATCTAATGTCTTAGAAGCATAAGCTATTACGAAAAGATCCTTACCTTCATGCTGAGCCAGTGCCGCTCCCACTTCATGGTTGGAGGCATCACACATAATCTCAAAAGGCTGGCTCCAGTCCGGTCCTCTCACAATCAGAACTTGAGTCAAGGCAAGCTTCAGCTTATCAAACGCCTCCTTATAGTCCGCATTCAGCTCGAACTCCACATCTTTCTGCAGCAGTCTGGATAAAGGCAATGCTACCTTATTGAAGTCCTTGATAAATCTCTGGTAGAAACTTGCATGACCAAGGAACGAACGGACTTCCCTCACGGAGGAGGGATAAGGCAAACTAGAAATCACATCTACCTTTGCTGGATCTATAGAAATACCAGTATTAGAAACAATGTGTCCTAGAATAATACCTTGTTTTACCATAAAATGACATTTTTCAAAATTTAACACAAGGTTTTAACTAACACACCTCTCTAATACTCTAGCTAAACTATCTAAGCAAAGACTAAATGAATCACCATAAACACTAAAATCATCCGTGAAAACTTCCATACAGCTCTCAATAAGATCTGAGAAAATACTCATCATGCATCTTTGGAAAGTAGCCGGTGTATTACACAAGCCAAAAGGCATTCTTTTGTATGCATACGTTCCAAAATGACTGACGTCGGGTTTTTTACCAGTAAAGAAATTCATAGAAACGGTTGCGTTGTAGATATAGTTTCTAAACCGGCAAAAATCCCTTCGTACAAACGTGTTGGGTGTCACAAGTAACAAACCCCTTAAAAATTGTTAACCGAGTATTCAAACCTCTGGTCGTCTTCTCAAGGAACTGCGAGGAAGTAAGTTCTTATTATTGGCTATAAAGGTTGTAATCGGGGTTTAGAAGGTGAGAAGCAAATAATTTAAATGACGAGTGAATTAAATGGCAAGTAAAAATAAATAATAACTGTATAACAACTTTTGGCAAGATAAGGGAAATTAGAAGTCCAACTTAGTTATCCTTCTCAACAATAATGAAAGTTGTATCTTAATTCCACTTGGTCAACCTTTACCAGAGCAAAGGAAAGTTAAGGGACTAATTAAATTGACCTTTGAATCCTAATTATTTCCTAAGAAAAGGTTGGGATTATTTAAGTTCAACTCAATTAGCAAGATAACGATTATCAATTATGTTGAGTTTAATAACTGTTGAGTTACTGAATTCTTAACCAAAACCAAAAGGGGGAAAAAGTAAATTGCTGAAATAATAAAAGTGTCCTTAGATGGGAAGTAATGGCAACTTAAATCAAAGAGAACAATCATAAATTGAAAATACCTCAAATTATCATTAATTCAATTAGAAATCTGTAACATGGAATAATTCATAAATTATAATAATCAATTCAAATGTTGGAATAAATAAAAGTAAAACTAAAAGAACATGAAACCTGGATCCAGAGTTACTCTTAAAACAAGAAGAAATCCTAAATCCTAAAAGAGAGAGAGAGAAGATCTCCCTCTCAACTAAATCTAAATCATTGAAAGGTGAAAATATGCGAGCTCTCTTTGAATGGAAGCATTCCCACACTTTATAACCTCTGGTCTATGCTGTCTGTACTTGGATCTGGGCCAAAAAGGGCTTCAAAATTTGCTGGGGGCGTATTCTATAATTTCTGGTGCGTGGCCTCTGTCACGCGTCCGCGTGGGTCACGCGGTCGCGTCATTTGGAGCTTTTCCTTGCCACGCGGTCGCGTCAGTCATGCGACCGCGTCATATGTATTCTACTTAAGCCGCGCGGTCGCGTCAGTCATGCGGCCGCGTCGCTGCTGATTTGTGCTTGGCACGCGATCGCGTCATCTATGCGATCGCGTGGATACCAATTTCCTTAAAGCTCCGTTTTGCTTATTCCTTCCATTCTAGTATGTTTCCTTTTTCATCCTTTAAGTCATTCTGCCTTAGAAAATCTGAAACTACTCAACACACTAATCACGGCATCGAATGGAAATAAAGATAATTAAAATAATTAATTTTTAAAGCTTAGGAAACATGTTTTTCACAACATGACATAATAAGGAAGGGAAAGTAAAACCATGCAATTAATGTGAATAAGTAGGTGAAGAGTTGAATAAATCACTCTAATTAAGTACAAAAGAACTCATGAAATATGGGTTTATCAACCTCCCCACACTTAAACACTAGCATGTCCTCATGTTGAATCCAAGGTAAATAGTTAAGGTTAAAGTGATGGAATGTTATGAAATGCAACCTATGCTAAATGCATCTACCTAATGAGTCATGCAATTCTAATTCTTCCACTCATATATAAAGCTTACATGTAGCTAAGTTAATTCACATTCTCAAGGAGTTGTGTATATATATATAGCCAACCCTTAAATAATAAAGCACTTTAGCAAATGAGATGGGAAGGAAAACATTGTACAAACTTGCAAAACAATTAGTAAATTTAAAGCACAGATATATGTTGATGAGTTATTGAACCCTCATTGGATTTTGTGTTTTACTCTCTAGTCACTCAGTGTTTATTGGGTTTATTCACTCTATTTTTCTTTTTTTATTCTTAATTTCTACAGTTTGTTTTTTATTTAACCAATCAACAATTATAGAATATAGTCATACCAAAAAGTCATGAGGTCTTAATTAAGGTTGTAATGGGGCCAAGGTAAAGGTAAGGATTTATGTATAGGTTTAAGTGAGCTAATAAGCGAATCCCTAATTAAACTAAGATCTCACCTAACATACACATCTAGTAAAATAAAATTTCTTTACCTAATTTCCCATAATTTCCCACTTATTGTTACATGCTCATGTTTTACTTTTTATTTTATTTTATTTTTTATTCCATGTGCATTATTTTCATTGGGGAATTTCCTTTTTGTATTCCCTTTTATTTAGATGCTGAAAAATAACTTTTTTTTTAATGCACATGATAATTGAATCATTTAGATTTTCTCATGAGCATGCTTCCCAAATTTTATTTTATTCCTTTTAACTTCTCTACCTTTTGTTTCTATCATCCATGTTCCCAAAAGGTTTCCCACATTTAACTCTATTTATAATTTTCTATCTTAAGCTAACCAAGGATTCACTTGGGATTTTATTTTATTTTTCTGCTTAAGGCTAGTAATTTGGCTAAATAGAATAAAGGAGTTTTGAAAGGCTCAAGGGGGTTAACAAGGGTGATGTAAAAGGTAGGCTGATTTGGGGTGAGTGAGCTAAAATCAAATGATGGCCTCAATCATTCTCTTGGTATGTATCTATCCTATATTCTATAATTGGACATATAGATTAAAGCAAAGTAAAGAATATCAGAATAAAAAGAAATGTGACACACAGAAATGAAATTATGGTTTGAATGCAACCATACAATTTAAGCTCAAGACTCACAGGCTGTGTGTTCTCTAACTCAAGCATCATATATCATTCATATATTGTATGCAGGTTTAGTTAAAAATTCCCATTATTCTCTTGAAAAAAATTATTTAGGGTAGCTTTTAAAGTTTTAATCTTCCTCCTTGATGAAATGTTGTCAACTAACATGTAATGCTATATATACAAGGTGTGGGTTGTTTTGATTCTGTCAAAGTTTCTAGATTACTTCCTTTTTATATTTTTCTATTTAAACTATACTATCTTATGCTAAAAAGGGTAAACTATACTAATTAATCCACTAATAAATCAGAATTGCAAACTAAACTAAATAACTAAAATATGAACAAAAAATGCAAAATGCAGAAAATAGAGTAAAATACACAAGTAGCAATGTATAAGTACTCAGAAAATAATAGTAAAAGAAAAAGAGAAAAATACAGAAAAATATCCAAAATAAAAGAAAAAGTATGTAGTGGTTCACCAAAATAAACGCCAGAGATGGCGACCTCCCCACACTTAAAATGAAGCATCGTCCTCGATGCTCAATCAAGCCTGGTGTGAAGGAGTGTCATCAATGGTAGGGATGGTAGCTGGGGTCTCCGTGGGGGTGGTGGGCTGAGGGTCTGGCTGCTGTGGAGGTGGTACGGACTGGAGCGGGATCTCCGGATCTGCAGCCTCTATCTGGGGCATAATCTCCTGATGCGGGGCAGCCTGCTCTGTGGCTGCCTTCTGATGAGTCTCTGCCTGGGAATAAGGCTCCTCCTCGTGCTCATCCTCCTCCTCGTGCTCATCCTCTGATGGCTCTGAAGGGGTGTTGGGCTCGGAGGGGATGTCGGCGCCCTGTCAGATCATCAGCTTCAGATGGGAATAGTGTCGCCTGCTGCGGCGCTCTAATCTCTCATACCGGCGCCTGTTACGGCACTCCATCTGATCAAGCTGGCGGAATAGACGGTGCACGAGGCGATAGACCGGCTCAGAGGCGGGTGGAGGTGCAGTGGTGGCAGCAGGGGCAGCTGGGGCAGCTGTGGATGAAGAGGGTCCAGCAGACGGAGGGGCTGTCTCATCAGTAGCAGTGACAGGTGGTGGTCTGTAGCCCAAAGCAAGGAAGTTCCTGCTGTGCGGGATGATCTTCCTGCAGTCCGCTGCTGGTGGTCTCTCATCGGCATCCTCCCAAGGCACATCAGCCTGACGGCCTAGCCGTGTAACCAGGTAAGGAAAGGGGATGGTGCCTCGTACGTGGGCCCTGGCCATATAATGCCAGATAAAACGATGTAAGTATATGTCCTTACCCTCCAGCACACACCAAAAGAGGGTGATCATGGTAGCCGGGATCTCCATCTCGTGAGTACTCGGCATCACAAAATTACTCAAGATCTGATGCCATAGCCGAGCCTCATCGTTCAAGTACACTCTCTTGATTCCTCTAGGCATAGTGGTGTTCTGACCCATCTCCCAAGGAACAGCAGGGTCGAGAGCAATCCGTGCCTTCACAGCATCCCAGTCACACTGCATCTGGCCCAAGTCCTCCTCAGCCTGTGCAAAACCATCTGGCTGATCGGACATGGCTGGGAGCTGGAGAATGGTCTCTATGGCTTCCTCTGTGACCAGAATTTGCTTTCCCCTTAGGTTCACTGCATCAAGGGTAGTAAGGTAGTAGTTACAATAGAATTCCCTGACCCAAGATGCATTGACCTCTGTCAGTGGTCTCTCCAGAAAGAACCATCCCCGTTGCTTGATTTGCTCAGTAGTGTAATGCTGGAGGGCCTCTGGAATCTTCAAGGTACGTTCCAGGTATAGATTTCTGGAGTTTGCAAAAGCCGGGTACTTCAGTTCACAATACTGGTTTGCAAATTTTATAGGATCATTTGCAGGAAGCAGCTGGTTAGCTTTCTCCTGCGGTGTGAAGTTCTTCTCCCGCCAGGATGAATCGTGCATTAGAGCAATGATGGACTGGGAGGAATCTCCTCTCTTGCGCTTGCCAGTGGCCTTGCCTTTACCTTTCCTCTGTGAGGCAGACATCCTGAAAAACAGAAAATCAGGAATGGATAAAAAAATAGGAAAGTAAATAGGCAATTTAAACAAAGGGAACTCAAAGCGGTAAGGGAGGAATAGAATAAGGAAAATGAGTATATGAAATGTGATTGAATTTATGTTAAATGGAAAAAAAATAAGCAATATGCCATAGTTAGAAAGTTAGAGGAAAGTGAAAATAATTAGAAAAGAGATCAAAAGGGTTAGTATGGTTAGGATTTGAAAAAGAAATTAGTAAATTAAAATTAGTGAGTTAGGAAGGTAAGTGGCATAGAAAAAAAATTCCATATAACAAGAATTCATAGGTAAGAATAGAAGTACTCATAATTGAACAAGCAGTTTATGAACCAGGAAATCAAAAAGGGTGAGAAGGTCTGCCATAGCATTCATGTAGTGGTTTGGGTAAAGCAGAGCAAAACAGATTTCAGAAATGCGAAACCAAAACATGAATGAAAACAAATTTAAAAAAAATTTGGGCAATATTCCGGCTAAAATTGGATTGTCCCGGAAAATAAACAGCAATTTAATCAGTTCATATGAATTAAAAAAAATCAAGCTGCATGTACATAGATATAAAATAAACATAAAAACGCAATGTAAACAGCAGCAACATACAAGAAAGCAGCATATGAATCATGATTATAGCAGCAACAGATTTGCACATAGGATAAAACAGAAGTAAGAACAGTGCAAGTAAACAAACCTAGATCCACTAACCACAGCCTAAGCTACCTAACAACCTGAAAATCCACCACAACATGCAAGTCTAGCTATCCTAATTATGAACATAAACAGAAAAAATACAGAAAAATAACGAACAGATAGAAAGGGCTGTGTATTGCGGAACCTGGTAAGCGGAAGGGGTGGGACAGGGAAGAAGGTGGCTGCGGCGATGTCCGGTGCGGTGGTGGTGCACGGCGACGCGATGGTGGCGGCGGAGGGGGTTGGTGGCGGAGAGAGGGTTTAGGTTAAGTGTTGGAGGAAGAGGATAGGGGTGGGAGGTGGGGGTTGGGGTTGCTGGCTGAAGGGGTGCGGCGCGGTGGATGGTCGTCGGTGGTGGGCGGTGGTGGCGGCGAGCAGCGGTAGAAAGGGGAGGAGAGAGGAAGAAGGAAGGAGAGAGAAGGGGATGGGGTGGTAGGGTGGTGGTGGCGGGTCGGCGGCGGCGTCTGGGGGATGGTGCGGTGGTGGCTGGAAGGTGGTGGGTGGTGGTTGGAGGGAGAGGAGGCAGAGAAGGGGAAGAGGGTTGGGGATGAGGGCTGCGCGACTGATAGGGTTCGCGGGCTGGAGGGTTATATTTTCGAATCCACGCGGATGCGTGGGGCACGTGGTCGCGTGGTTGGGACGAGAATGGGAGTGACGCGATCACGTGGGGTGCGCGATCGCATGAGAGGGGGGAAAGAAGGGTGACGCGATCGCATGGGTCGCGCGATCGCGTCGCGGGAAGTCGTGCTAAACGCACGACTCCAGCACCATTTTAGCGCAACTCTCTGTCTCCTTTTGGGGTGATGTGCAATCCATCCGACGCGATCGCGTCACTCACGCGGTCGCGTGGTATTGGTATTGGGTAAGTGACGCGATCGCATGGGGCATGCGATCGCGTGGGCTAATTTGTGCGAATCGCACAAGGGCCGCACGATTCCAGCCCAACTTTCTGTCCGTTGGATCCTTACGCCGATATATATATCACACGGCCGCGTGGGTCACGCGGTCGCATGGGTAGTATTTTTCGCGAAATGACGCGATCGCATGGGGCACGCGGTCGCGTCGTGCAACTTTTATATATATATATATATATGCATGAAAAATGCAGAATGCAATGACTATCATGAATGCTTATGCATGATTCCAGGTTTAATAAATAAAAAGGAAAAATGGAAGCAATTATCAAGAAATAAGTTAAAAAAGAAGCGACCATACCATGGTGGGTTGTCTCCCACCTAGCACTTTTAGTTAAAGTCCTTAAGTTGGACATTGGAAGAGTATCCTGTTATGGTGGCTTGTGTTTAAATTCGTCCAAAAATCTCTACCAGTGCTTGGAATGCCAATAGCCTCCGGGGTACCAAACTAGGCATGTAAAGCTTCTGCGCAGCTTTAAACAGATATCCAGCCTCCCGGGATGACGAATGTCAGAACATAATCCATGATCCCAAGCTGTGTTTTTAGATCCGCCTCCGTTTTGATTTGTAAGTTTCCATTCGGGCGGGTTAAAGAGTAGAATCTCACCGTGGCGACCAAACATTCTCCGTGATCCATGCAATTGAGCACGATACCAATCCGTGTACTTTGAGGTGAAGCGTGGAACCTTATTGAACCTGGAGCACCAGCTCTGAATACGAGCCATTTCCCTCTTACTCTTAAAGCCGCAGAGAGCTCTAAGCTGGCCATCTGTTTCAAGCAAACCATATTCAAGTGAATAAGTAAAATTATAAGTTAAGGATTGTACCCACTTGAAGCTTGTATTGGGTGGTAATGGCCTTGGGATAGGTGTTTTTGGTGGTTCTGCAAGTTCCGTGTCCTTGTGCTCTTCTGTGAATTCTTCCACTTCCTTGCAAAGATCTTCAATTGCATCTGTATTCTGGTCAAAGTCTTCTACGTCTTCCTCATCACTTGAGTCATAGATTGGAGGTTGAGAGAAATCTACCTCCGCATCATCTTCATATTCACTTGGGGAAGATTCTTCGATCTCAGAGAATTCACTTGCGGATGCAAGTTCATCACTAGGAGCACTAGACTTGTGACTATCATTATCAAGGAAATTTGCTTCTTGGATTATTCCGTCTGATTCTTCGTAAACAACCTGCCTTGGAGATTGTACGGTATCCTCCTTAGCATAAATTGTAGTGTCTTGGACGGAGTTTTCCTCAATTCTGTATTCCCAAGGAAGTTCAGCATCGCCTAGATCTTCAACCGACTCTTCTTTTTGAACAATGACAGCTTCTTCCACTTGTTCTAGTACGAATTCATTTTCTGTCTTGTCCACTGGAGTCTCTAGTATTTCTTTCATGCTACGCTCTTCATTGGGCTATCCACATGGAGCTGTGGTTGGTCCTTGTATATTTGAGTGCCTAGTGGCCCATTGAATTAGTGCTTGCTCCAGTTGTTGAATGGTTGTTTGAAATTTAATCATTGTTTCTTTCAGGCGATCCTTTGCTTCGCGGTTTGCCAGACTTGGACATGATACAAAGGAAAGTGGTGATGATTGGGAACGATTGGATTGGTATTGGGGTAAGGAAGGATCATATGATGGCGAATGGTGAAGAGAAGCTTGTGAGTGTGGTAGTTCGAGGTTATGTTGAAAGGATGGTTCATATGCACGGGGTGGGGCTTGTTGGTAGTTACAAGGTTGTTCACCATGTCTTATAGCTGGGTATGCACGGTAGAATGGTCTTTGTCCAGGATATCTCGGAGGGTGTTGCTGCCTAAAGGGTTGATTAGATCCTCTTGGTTCCATCCATCCTTGATTGGTCTGACCTTGATACACATTCCTGCTATAACTTCTATTTCCTTTAACAATATTAGAACCAAACTCAAAGCGAGAGGGGTGAGAGTTCATAGTAGCAAATAAAGAGAAAAAGGAAAAACAACAATAATTAAACAAGCAAAAGAAAAATATTTACAATAACCAATAATAAGGCACACGTTAGCAGTTCCCCGGCAACGGCGCCATTCTGACGTCGGGTTTTCTACCAGTAAAGAAATTCATAGAAACGGTTGTGGTGCACGAATTGCGAATCACACTTTTCACAACGCGTACCACTAACCAGCAAGTGCACTGGGTCGTCCAAGTAATACCTTACGTGAGTAAGGGTCGAATCCCACAGAGATTGTTGGTTTGAAGCAATCTATGGTTATCTTGTAAATCTTAGTCAGGAAGTCAATTATGTTTATCAATTGAATTGTGAGTAACCAGTAGAGCATAAATTAAAAATTACTTGTTGTGCAGTAATGGAGAATATGTTGGAGTTTTGGAGATGCTTTATCTTCTGAATCTCTGCTTTCCTCTGTCTTCTTGTTCACGCACGCACGTCCCCCTATGGCAAGCTGTGTGTTGGTGGATCACCGTTGTCAATGGCTGCCTTCCGTCCTCCCAGTGAAAACTACGCTCACGCGCTCTGTCACAGCACGGCTAATCACCGGTTGGTTCTCGATCCGGTTGGAATAGGATTTACTATCCTTTTGCGTCTGTCACTAACGCCCAGCCTTCAAGAGTCTGAAGCTCGTCACAGTCATTCAATCCTTGAATCCTACTCGGAATACCACAGACAAGGTTTAGACTTTCCGGATTCTCATGAATGCTGCCATCAGTTCTAGCTTATACCACGGAGATTCTGATTAAGGAATCTAAGAGATACTCATTCAATCGTATATAGAACGGAGGTGGTTGTCAGGCACACGTTCATGATTTGAGGAAGGTGATGAGTGTCACAGCTCATCACCTCCATCATAGTTAAGCGCGAATGAACATCTTAGATAGGAACAAGCGTGTTTGAATGGAAAACAGAAATACTTGCATTAATTCATCGAGACACAGCAGAGCTCCTCACCCCCAACAATGGGGTTTAGAGACTCATGCCGTCAGAGAATACAAAGTTTAGATCTGAAATGTCATGAGATACAAAATAAGTCTCTAAAAGTTGTTTAAATACTAAACCAGTAGCCTAGGGTTACAAAATATGAGTGGACTATGACAGATGATGCAGAGATCCACTTTTGGGGCCCACTTGGTGTGTGCTGGGGCTGAGACTTTAAGCAATTCACGTGCAGAGGCCATTTGTGGAGTTGAACGCCAGTTTTTGTGCCAGTTTGGGCGTTCAACTCCAGTTTTTGATCCTTTTCTGGCGCTGGACGCCAGAATTGGGCAGAGGACTGGCGTTGAACGCCAGTTTACGTCGTCTATTCTTGTGCAAAGTATGGACTATTATATATTGCTGGAAATCCCTGGATGTCTACTTTCCAACGCAATTGGAAGCACGCCATTTCGAGTTCTGTAGCTCCAGAAAATTCACTTTGAGTGCAGGGAGGTCAGAATCCAACAGCATCAGCAGTCCTTTTTCAGCCTGAATCAGATTTTTGCTCAGCTCCTTCAATTTCAGCCAGAAAAATACCTGAAATTACAGAAAAATATACAACTCATAGTAAAGTCCAGAAATATGAATTTTTCCTAAAAACTACTGGAAATAAACTAAAAACTAACTAAAACATACTCAAAACTATATGAAATTATCCCCAAAAAGCGTATAAAATATCCGCTCATCACAACACCAAACTTAAACTGTTGCTTGTCCTCAAGCAACTAGACAAATAAAATAGAAGACTAATAGGTTGAGAAGCAATAATATCTCAGAGTTTTTGAATGAAACTCAGATTCTACTTAGATGAGCGGGACTAGTAGCTTTTTGCTTCTGAACAGTTTTGGCATCTCACTTTGTCCATTGAAGCTCAGAGTGATTGGCATCTATAGGAACTTAGAATTCAGATAATGTTATTGATTCTCTTAGTTTCAGTGTGATGATTCTTGAACACAGCTTCTTTATGAGTCTTGGCCGTGGCCCTAAGCACTTTGTTTTCCAGTATTACCACCGGATACATAAATGCCACAGACACATAATTGGGTGAACCTTTTCAGATTGTGACTCAGCTTTGCTAAAGTCCCCAATTAGAGGTGTCCAGAGTTCTTAAGCACACTCTTTTTTTTTCGCTTGGACCTTGACTTTAACCGCTCAGTCTCAAGTTTTCACTTGACACCTTCACGCCACAAGCACATGGTTAGGGACAGCTTGGTTTAGCCGTTTAGACCAGGATTTTATTCCTTTAGGCCCTCCTATCCACTGATGCTCAAAGCCTTGGGATCCTTTTTATTTGCCCTTGCCTTTTGGTTTTAAGGGTCATTGGCTTTTTCTGCTTGCTTTTTCTCTCTTTTTTTTTTTCTGCAAGCTTTGTTCTTTGCTGCTTTTTCTTGCTTCAAGAATCATTTTTATGATTTTTCAGATCATCAATAACATGTCTCATGTTCATCATTCTTTCAAGAGCCAACATATTTAACAGTCTTAAACAACAAATTCAAAAGACATATGCACTGTTCAAGCATTCATTCAGAAGACAGAGAGCATTGCCACCACATTTAACTAATTAGAATTTCTCTTATTAAAACTCGAAATTTTATTGCCTCTTATTCAAAAGATCTACTACTTTATTCATGTTTAATGATGATGAGAAAAATAAACTATAGCTTAATTGGAGATAAAATCAAATAGATACTAATTACTATTATATGACTTCTAAGGTAAACTTTTTATAAGGACACTGTCACAGAGTTAAGGCAGAAATTGGAAATTAACAACCTTTATTCTGGGGGTATGGGGGTTCCTCTGATCCTTGGGAGGCTTGGTATTACAGAAGACTTTTGGCGCTTCAGTTCCCTTAAGTCACGTCCCTGCTCCTCTTGTTCTTTAAGCATATGGGTCAGCATTTGACTGTGTTCCTTCTGTTGTTTTATTATCTGCTCCATAGCTTCCTGTATCTTGGTGACAGACGTCTCAAGATATTCCCAATATTCCGCTTGAGGAATCTCTGGGAGGAATTCCTGTGCTCTCTTCTTGATAAGATCCTCCTGTGCTTGTTGTCTCTCCATTGATGCTTTGGTGATTGACTTTTCAATTAGGATATATTCAGTTATTCCCATCTTGACTCCAGCGTCCTTGCAGAGCAGAGAAATCACGCTCGGATAAGCCAACCTGGCTTCTTTTGAATTTTTGTTAGCAATCTTATAGAGCTCTGTTGAAATCAGCTGATGAACCTCCACTTCCTTTCCCATCATGATGCAATGAATCATCACTGCTCTTTTAACTGTGACTTCAGAACGGTTGCTGGTGGGCAACAGAGAACGCCCAATGAAGTCCAGCCATCCTCTGGCAACTGGTTTGAGATCCTCCCTCTTGAGTTGATTTGGGATGCCCTTTGTGTTGGTGGTCCACCTGGCTCCAGGGATACAGATGTCCTCTAGAATCTTATCCAGGCCAATGTCTACTCTCATCATCCTCCTGTTGAAGGAGTCTGGATCATCCTTTAGCTGAGGTAGCTTTAATATCTCTCTGATCTTGTCAGGGGTGGTATGAACAATCTTTCCCTTGACCATGGTCCGAAATTCGTAGCAGGCTGTTCCAGATAGTCTTTGCTTGTCAGTCTGCCACATATTAGCATAGAACTCCTGGACCATGTTCCTTCCTACTTTCGTTTCAGGATTAGCTAGGACTTCCCAGTTCCTGATTCGAATTTGCTCCTGGATCTCCGGATATTCATCTTCTTTCAGATCGAATCTAACTTCCGGGATCACTGATCTCAGACCCATTACTTTAAGATAATGGTCTGAATGTTCTTTAGATAAGAACTTCCCTTGATTCCAAAGTGGTTTTGGAACGCTCTCTTTCTTGCTTCTTGGAGTGTATTGTTTCCCTTTGGGAGCCATGATCTTAGTGATCTCGGAAAAACACACCAAACTTAGAGGTTTGCTTGTCCTCAAGCAAAAGAAAAGAAAGGAGAGGGATAGAAGGAGATCGAGGTGCACTTGTTTATGGAGGAGGGGGGAGGCCGAACCCAATTATAAAGGGGTGGGGGGTGGGTTTTCGAAATATTGGAAAAGATAAGATAAAAAGATTGAGTTGAAAAAGATAAGATAGAAGATATAGTGTAATTTTGAAAAGATAGGATAGATTTTTGAAAAAGATAAATTTGGATTTTGAAAAAGATAATATGAAGATTTGAAAAAGATATGGATTAGTTGAAAAGATTTTTGAGTGAAAAAGATAGATTTGTTTTCAGAAAAGATTTTGAAAAGAGTTGGATTGAATTGGGAAAGATGGATTTTTAGAAATTAAGGATTTTAGAAATCAGGGTTCTTGATATGTTCATGTAAAAATCATGCATTGAAGCATAGAATTATAAATTAGAATGGAAATACGTGTGGGATAAATGGATTTGGCTCCTCCCTGGCTTCCTGGCGTTTGAACGCCCAAACACTGCTTGTTTTGGGCGTTCAGCGCCCAAATGCTGATCTCCTGGGCGTTCAGCGCCCATTTGCTGCCATTCCTGGCGTTCAACGCCCAGTGGGTGGCCATTTCTGGCGTTGAACGCCCAATTGCTGCCATTACTGGCGTTCAGCGCCCAGTGGATGCCCATTTTGGGCGCTGAACGCCCAAAATGCCCCTTTACTGGCGTTTTCTTGCCATTGAGCTTCCAATCTCTGTTTTGTGTGCAAATTCCTTCTGTAACCCTGTAAACTTATGCAATTGATCCTTTACCTTAGTGTCAGTAAACTTTATATAAACAAATAAAAAAAGAAAAATAGGGCAAAATGCTTAGAGGATTAATGCCCCATGGCTGGGTTGCCTCCCAGAAAGCACTTCTTTATTGTCTTTAGCTGGACCTTGCTGAGCTTTTAATCTAGCTTCAGCCTTGAGCATTCTTGCTCAATGTTGCCTTCAAGATAATGCTTGATTCTTTGTCCATTGACAATGAACTTCTTATCAGAATCAATATCTTGAAGCTCCACGTAACCATATGGTGACACACTTGTAATCACGTATGGTCCCCTCCACCGGGATTTTAGTTTCCCGGGGAATAGCCTGAGTCTAGAGTTAAACAACAGGACCTTCTGTCCTGGTTCAAAGATTCTAGATGACAGCTTTCTGTCATGCCATTTTTTTTATTTTTCTTTATAAAGCTTGGCATTTTCGAAAGCTATGAATCTGAATTCCTCTAGCTCATTTAGCTGGAGCAATCGTTTTTCTCCTGCTAATTTGGCATCTAAGTTTAGGAATCTGGTTGCCCAGTAGGCCTTATATTCCAGTTCCACGGGCAAGTGGCATGCCTTACCATACACGAGTTGGTATGGAGAGGTCCCTATAGGGGTCTTGAATGCTGTTCTGTAAGCCCACAGAGCATCATCCAAGCTCCTTGCCCAATCCTTTCTACGGGTATTTACTGTCCATTCCAGGATTCTCTTTAATTCTCTGTTAGAGACTTCAGCTTGCCCGTTGGTTTGTGGATGATATGGAGTGGCCACTTTGTGGCGAATTCCATACCGAACCATGGCAGAGTAAAGCTGTTTATTGCAGAAGTGAGTGCCCCCATCACTGATTAACACTCTAGGGACACCAAACCTGCTAAAGATATGTTTCTGGAGGAACTTCAGCACTGTTTTAGTATCATTGGTGGGTGTGGCAATAGCCTCAACCCATTTTGATACATAGTCAACTGCCACCAGAATATAAGTGTTTGAGTATGATGGTGGGAAAGGTCCCATGAAGTCAATTCCCCATACATCAAACAACTCTATTTCCAAGATTCCTTGTTGAGGCATGGCGTAACCATGAGGCAGATTACCAGCTCTTTGGCAACTGTCACAATTACGTACAAACTCTCGGGAATCTTTATAGAGTGTGGGCCAATAGAAGCCACATTGGAGGACCTTGGTGGCTGTTCGCTCACCTCCGAAATGGCCTCCATATTGAGATCCATGGCAATGCCATAGGATTCTCTGTGCTTCCTCTCTGGGGACACACCTACGGATAATTTCGTCTGCACATCTCTTAAAGAGATAGGGCTCATCCCACAAGTAGCACTTTGCATCAGTAATTAGTTTCTTTTTTTGTATTCTATTGTACTCCTTGGGTATGAACCTTGCAGCTTTATAGTTTGCAACATCGGCAAACCATGGTGCTTCCTGAATGGCAAATAGATGCTCATCAGGGAACGTCTCAGAGATCTCAAGGAAGGGGAGGGACGTCCCTTCCACTGGCTCTATCCGGGACAGATGATCAGCTACTTGGTTCTCTGTCCCTTTTTTGTCTCTTATTTCTATATCAAACTCTTGCAGAAGCAATACCCATCTGATGAGCCTGGGTTTTGAATCCTGCTTTGTGAGTAGATACTTAAGAGCAGCATGGTCAGTGTACACAATCACCTTTGATCCTACTAAGTAGGATCTGAACTTGTCAATGGCGTAAACCACTGCAAGTAATTCCTTTTCTGTGGTTGTGTAATTTTTCTGGGCATCATTTAAAACACGACTGGCATAATAAATGACATGCAGAAGCTTGTCATGCCTCTGTCCCAATACTGCACCAATGGCATGATCACTGGCATCACACATTAGCTCAAATGGTAATGTCCAGTCTGGTGCAGAAATGACTGGTGCTGTGACCAGCTTAGCTTTCAGTGTTTCAAACGCCTGCAGGCACTCTGTGTCAAACACAAATGGCGTGTCAGCAGCTAGCAGATTGCTTAGAGGTTTTGCGATTTTTGAAAAATCCTTTATAAACCTCCTATAGAATCCTGCATGCCCCAGAAAGCTTCTGATTGCCTTAACATTGGCAGGTGGTGGTAATTTTTCAATTACCTCTATTTTTGCTTGATCCACCTCTATTCCCTTGTTTGAGATTTTATGCCCAAGAACAATTCCTTCAGTCACCATGAAGTGACACTTTTCCCAGTTTAAAACTAGGTTGGTTTCTTGGCATCTTTTCAGAACAAGTTTTAGGTGATCAAGACAGGAGCTGAATGAGTCTCCATATACTGAGAAGTCATCCATGAAGACTTCCAGAAATTTTTCCACCATATCAGAGAAAATAGAGAGCATGCATCTCTGGAAGGTTGCAGGTGCATTGCATAGCCCAAAGGGCATCCTTCTATAAGCAAACACTCCGGATGGACATGTGAATGCTGTTTTCTCTTGATCCTGGGGATCTACTGCAATCTGGTTATAGCCTGAGTAGCCATCCAAAAAGCAGTAATAATCATGACCTGCTAGTCTCTCTAGCATCTGGTCTATGAATGGTAAAGGAAAATGATCCTTTCTGGTGGCTGTATTGAACCTTCTGTAGTCAATACACATGCGCCACCCTGTAACTGTTCTTGTAGGAACCAGTTCATTTTTTTCATTATGAATCACTGTCATGCCTCCCTTTTTTGGGACGACTTGAACAGGGCTCACCCAGGGGCTATCAGAAATGGGATAAATAATCCCAGCCTCTAGTAATTTGGTGACCTCTTTCTGCACCACTTCCTTCATGGCTGGATTTAGCCGCCTCTGTGGTTGAACCACTGGTTTGGCATTATCCTCCAATAGGATTTTGTGCATGCATCTAGCTGGGCTTATGCCCTTAAGGTCACCTATGGACCACCCAAGAGCTGTCTTGTGTGTCCTCAGCACTTGAATAAGTGCTTCCTCTTCCTGTGAATTTAAAGCAGAGCTTATGATCACTGGAAAAGTGTCACCTTCTCCTAGAAATGCATATTTCAAGGATGGTGGCAGTGGCTTGAGCTCTGGTTTAGGAGGTTTTTCCTCTTTCAGAAGAAAGTTCAGAGGCTCTTTCATGTCCCCTGAATCCTCCAAATCAAGCTGAACATCTTTAAAGATGTCTTCCAACTCTGATTCGAGACTCTCAGCCATGTTGATCTCTTCTACCAAAGAGTCAATAAGGTCAACTTTCATGCAGTCTGTTGATGTGTCTGGATGCTGCATGGCTTTGACAGCGTTCAACTTGAACTCGTCATCGTTGACTCTCAGGGTTATTTCCCCCTATTGGACGTCAATGAGGGATCGTCCAGTTGCTAGGAATGGTCTTCCTAGAATGAGAGTGGCACTCTTGTGCTCCTCCATTTCCAGCACAACAAAGTCAGTGGGAAAGGCGAATGGCCCAACTCTGACAATCATGTCCTCAATCACGCCTGATGGGTATTTAGTGGAACCATCAGCAAGTTGGAGACATATCCGGGTTGGTTTAACTTCATCAATTAAGCCAAGCTTCCTGATAGTGGATGCAGGTATCAGGTTGATGCTTGCCCCAAGATCGCATAAAGCTGTCTTGGTGCAATCACCTTCTAATATGCATGGTATCAGAAAACTCCCAGGGTCTTTAAGCTTTTCAGGAAAGCTTTTCAGAATGACTGCACTGCATTCTTCAGTGAGGAGAACTCTTTCTGTTTCTCTCCACTCCTTTTTATGACTCAAGATCTCTTTCATGAACTTGGCATAAGAAGGTATTTGCTCAAGTGCCTCTGCAAATGGAATCTTTATTTCAAGAGTCCTTAGATAATCTGCAAAGCGAGCAAATTGCTTATCCTGCTCCTCTTTCCGGAGCTTTTGAGGATAAGGTATCTTGGCTTTATAATCCTCAACCTTAGTGGTTAAAGAAGCCTTTTTAGAGGGGTTGTTATCAGCACTTGTGTGTATTTGATCCCTCACTGGTAATTGAGTGCCAGAGTCAGAAGCTGGAGTGACGTTAGACGTCAGCTCACTGTCTGTTCCTGGCGCCTGAACGCCAGAAATGTGCCCATTCTGGGCGTTCAACGCTGGATTCTGCCCCATTTGGGCGTTCAACGCCAGATTCTTGCCCATTTCTGGCGTTGAACGCCAATCCTGCCTTGTTTCTGGCGCTGAACGCCAGTTTTGGGCATGGTCTGGGCGTTCAGCGCCAGCCTTCCACCCATTTTCTGGCATTTTAGTGCCAGAATTATTTTTCCCTGGGCTCTTACTGTCCTCAGGGGAATCTTTGGTGGGTCGCTCATTTCTTGAATTTTTGATGCCTTGAGGTGGGGTATTTAATGTTTTCCCACTTCTTAATTGAACTGCTTGGCATTCTTCTGCTATTTGCTTTGATAGCTGCTGCTTTGTTTGCTTAAACTGTTCGTCCATATGTATATTAGCTATCCTTGTCTCTTGTAACCTGTCTTTGAATTCAGCTAGCTGCTTTGTTAGAAAATCTAATTGCTGATTGAATCAGCAGCTTGTTTTACAGTACTGAATTCAGCAGTTACTGTTTTAACCTCTTCATTCATGGAAGGGTTGCTGCTTAGATACAGATGCTGATTCCTGGCAACTGTATCAATGAGCTCTTGAGCCTCTTCAATTGTCTTTCTCATATGGATAGATCCACCAGCTGAGTAATCTAAAGACATCTGAGCTCCTTCTGCAAGCCCATAGTAGAAGATGTCTAACTGAACCCACTCTGAAAACATTTCAGAGGGGCATTTTCGTAGCATCTCTCTGTATCTCTCCCAGGCATCATAAAGAGATTCATTATCTCCTTGTTTAAAGCCTTGGATGTCCAGCCTCAGCTGTGTCATCCTTTTTGGAGAGAAATATTGATTCAGGAATTTTTCTGTCAGGTGTTTCCATGTCCTTATGCTGGCCTTAGGTTGGTTATTTAACCACCTCTTAGCTTGATCTTTTACAGCAAATGGAAACAGTAATAGTCTGTAGACATCCTGATCTATTTCCTTATCATGTACTGTGTCAGCAATTTGTAAAAATTGTGCCAGAAACTCTGTAGGTTCTTCCTGTGGAAGACCGGAATACTGGAAACTTTGCTGCACCATGATAATGAGCTGAGGATTCAACTCAAAGCTACTAACTCCAATGGAGGGTATGCATATGCTACTCCCATATGAAGCAGTAGAGGGGTTAGAATATGACCCCAGAGTCCTCCTGGACTGTTCATTTCCACTTATGTCCATGATGGATATATGGATATAACTTGGACTGATTTATCTTTTTATTTATTTTATTTTATAAAAAGTAAATACTTAAATAAAATAAAATAACTAAAAAGAATTTGAATTTTGAAATTAAATTTTTTTTTTTGTAAAAGAAAATAGAAATTAATTAGTTAAAAAAAGAGAAATTTTTGAAAAAGAGGGGAGATATTCTCGAAAATTAGAGAGAGAGAGTTAGTTAGGTAGTTTTGAAAAAGTTAAGAAACAAACAAAAAGTTAGTTAGTTAGTTGAATCAAATTTTGGAAAGATAAGAAGTTAGGAAGTTAGAAGGGATATTTTGAAAAGATATTTTTTTTTTTGAATTTAGTGAGGAGAGAGAAAAACAATAAGATAGTACAAGATTTAAAATTTTTAGATCTAATGCTCCTTGTTTTCGAAAAATTTGGAGGGAAAACACCAAGGAACACCAAACTTAAAAATTTTAAGATCAAGACACAAGGAAAACTCAAGAACACTTTGAAGACTCACAAGAACACAAGAACATAAAGAAAGAACACCAAACTTAAAATTTTTAGAAAACCAAACCAAAATTTTCGAAAACCAAAGGGAAATCAACAAGAAAACACCAAACTTTAAGTTTGGCACAAAATTTAATAGAGAAAATATTATTTATGAAAAAGAAGGTTTTGAAAAGAATATAAAAGACTCTAACCCAATTACCAAGAACACAGATTATCGCTCTAGCCAAATGAGTTATGGGACCTTAAAAAATTTTAAGAAAGATTATTTTTGAAAACACCAAACTTAAAGTTTGGCACAGGATTTAATAGAAAAATTATTTTTGAAAAAGGATTTAAAAAATATGATAGCCAATTACCATGAACATAAGCACCACGTTCTAAATAACTGAGCTATAAATTTAAAGTGTTTTAACAAGGGATAAATACTAAAAGACTCTAAACCAAAAAAAAAGAAAGATTTTTCCTAATCTAAGCAACTGAATAATCCGTCAGTTGTTCAAACACGAACAACCCCCGGCAACGGCGCCAAAAACTTGGTGCACGAATTGCGAATCACACTTTTCACAACGCGTACCACTAACCAGCAAGTGCACTGGGTCGTCCAAGTAATACCTTACGTGAGTAAGGGTCGAATCCCACAGAGATTGTTGGTTTGAAGCAATCTATGGTTATCTTGTAAATCTTAGTCAGGAAGTCAATTATGTTTATCAATTGAATTGTGAGTAACCAGTAGAGCATAAATTAAAAATTACTTGTTGTGCAGTAATGGAGAATATGTTGGAGTTTTGGAGATGCTTTATCTTCTGAATCTCTGCTTTCCTCTGTCTTCTTGTTCACGCACGCACGTCCCCCTATGGCAAGCTGTGTGTTGGTGGATCACCGTTGTCAATGGCTGCCTTCCGTCCTCCCAGTGAAAACTACGCTCACGCGCTCTGTCACAGCACGGCTAATCACCGGTTGGTTCTCGATCCGGTTGGAATAGGATTTACTATCCTTTTGCGTCTGTCACTAACGCCCAGCCTTCAATAGTCTGAAGCTCGTCACAGTCATTCAATCCTTGAATCCTACTCGGAATACCACAGACAAGGTTTAGACTTTCCGGATTCTCATGAATGCTGCCATCAGTTCTAGCTTATACCACGGAGATTCTGATTAAGGAATCTAAGAGATACTCATTCAATCGTATATAGAACGGAGGTGGTTGTCAGGCACACGTTCATGATTTGAGGAAGGTGATGAGTGTCACAGCTCATCACCTCCATCATAGTTAAGCGCGAATGAACATCTTAGATAGGAACAAGCGTGTTTGAATGGAAAACAGAAATACTTGCATTAATTCATCGAGACACAGCAGAGCTCCTCACCCCCAACAATGGGGTTTAGAGACTCATGCCGTCAGAGAATACAAAGTTTAGATCTGAAATGTCATGAGATACAAAATAAGTCTCTAAAAGTTGTTTAAATACTAAACCAGTAGCCTAGGGTTACAAAATATGAGTGGACTATGACGGATGATGCAGAGATCCACTTCTGGGGCCCACTTGGTGTGCTGGGGCCCACTTGGTGTGTGCTGGGGCTGAGACTTTAAGCAATTCACGTGCAGAGGCCATTTGTGGAGTTGAACGCCAGTTTTTGTATCAGTTTGGGCGTTCAACTCCAGTTTTTGATCCTTTTCTGGCGCTGGACTATTATTGTGCAAAGTATGGACTATTATACATTGCTGGAAAGCACTGGATGTATACTTTCCAACGCAATTGGAAGCACGCCATTTCGAGTTCTGTAGCTCCAAAAAATCCACTTTGAGTGCAAGGAGGTCAGAATCCAACAGCATCAGCAGTCCTTTTTCAGCCTGAATCAGATTTTTGCTCAGCTCCTTCAATTTCAGCCAGAAAAATACCTGAAATTACAGAAAAACACACAACTCATAGTAAAGTCCAGAAATATAAATTTTTCCTAAAAACTACTGGAAATAAACTAAAAACTAACTAAAACATACTCAAAACTATATGAAATTATCCCCAAAAAGCGTATAAAATATCCGCTCATCAGGTTGCGTTGTAGATATAGTTTCTAAACCGGCAAAAATCCCTTTGTACAAACGTGTTGGGTGTCACAAGTAACAAACCCCTTAAAAATTGTTAACCGAGTATTCAAACCTCGGGTCGTCTTCTCAAGGAACTGCGAGGAAGTATGTTCTTATTATTGGCTATAAAGGTTGTAATCGGGGTTTAGAAGGTGAGAAGCAAGTAATTTAAATGACGAGTGAATTAAATGGAAAGTAAAAATAAATAATAACTGTATAACAACTTTTGGCAAGATAAGGGAAATTAGAAGTCCAACTTAGTTATCCTTCTCAACAATAATGAAAGTTGTATCTTAATTCCACTTGGTCAACCTTTACCAGAGCAAAGGAAAGTTAAGGGACTAATTAAATTGACCTTTGAATCCTAATTATTTCCTAAGAAAAGGTTGGGATTATTTAAGTTCAACTCAATTAGCAAGATAACGATTATCAATTATGTTGAGTTTAATAACTGTTGAGTTACTGAATTCTTAACCAAAACCAAAAGGGGGAAAAAGTAAATTGCTGAAATAATAAAAGTGTCCTTAGATGGGAAGTAATGGCAACTTAAATGACGAGTGAATTAAATGGCAAGTAAAAATAAATAATAACTGTATAACAACTTTTGGCAAGATAAGGGAAATTAGAAGTCCAACTTAGTTATCCTTCTCAACAATAATGAAAGTTGTATCTTAATTCCACTTGGTCAACCTTTACCAGAGCAAAGGAACGTTAAGGGACTAATTAAATTGACCTTTGAATCCTAATTATTTCCTAAGAAAAGGTTGGGATTATTTAAGTTCAACTCAATTAGCAAGATAACGATTATCAATTATGTTGAGTTTAATAACTGTTGAGTTACTGAATTCTTAACCAAAACCAAAAGGGGGAAAAAGTAAATTGTTTAAATAATAAAAGTGTCCTTAGATGGGAAGTAATGGCAACTTAAATCAAAGAGAACAATCATTAACTGAAAATACCTCAAATTATCATTAATTCAATTAGAAATCTGTAACATGGAATAATTCATAAATTATAACAATCAATTCAAATGTTGGAATAAATAAAAGTAAAACTAAAAGAACATGAAACCTGGATCCAGAGTTACTCTTAAAACAAGAAGAAATCCTAAATCCTAAAAGAGAGAGAGAGAAGATCTCCCTCTCAACTAAATCTAAATCATTGAAAGGTGAAAATATGCGAGCTCTCTTTGAATGGAAGCATTTCCACACTTTATAACCTCTGGTCTATGCTGTCTGTACTTGGATCTGGGCCAAAAAGGGCTTCAGAATTCGCTGGGGGCGTATTCTGTAATTTCTGGTGCGTGGCCTCTGTCACGCGTCCGCGTGGGTCACGCGGTCGCGTCATTTGGAGCTTTTTCTTGCCACGCGGTCGCGTCAGTCATGCGACCGCGTCATATGTATTCTGCTTAAGGCGCGCGGTCGCGTCAGTCATGCGGCCGCGTCGCTGCTGATTTGTGCTTGGCACGCGATCGCGTCATCCTTGCGATCGCGTGGATACCAGTTTCCTTAAAGCTCCGTTTTGCTTCTTCCTTCCATTCTAGTATGTTTTCTTTTTCATCCTTTAAGTCATTCTGCCTTAGAAAATCTGAAACTACTCAACACACTAATCACGGCATCGAATGGAAATAAAGGTAATTAAAATAATTAATTTTTAAAGCTTAGGAAACATGTTTTTCACAACATAACATAATAAGGAAGGGAAAGTAAAACCATGCAATTAATGTGAATAAGTAGGTGAAGAGTTGAATAAATCACTCTAATTAAGTACAAAAGAACTCATGAAATATGGGTTTATCAATGACATGTAAAAGTAGTCTTCTCCCGATCTTCAGGAGCTATATGAATTTGAAAATAGCCTGTATAACCATCTCAAAAACAGTAATGTGATTTACCTAACAGGCGATCAAGCATCTGATCAATAAATGGCAAGAGGTAATGATCCTTGCGAGTAGCTTGGTTGAGGTGCCTGTAATCAATGCAAACTCTCCATGAATTCTGCACTCCAGTTGTCAGGAGCTCTCCATGATCATTCTTCACTGTTGTGACTCTGATAGCATGGAAACTTGTCTCTCAACAATTTTCCTTCGGCAAGTATACCGAATTGTCATCAAGTAAAAACTTACAATAGAGTGAGGTCGAATCCCACAGGGATTGATTGGTCAAGCAACTTTAATTAGAGGAATGTTCTAGTTGAGCGAAGCAGAATTTGGTTTGAGAGTTGCAGGAAATTAAATGGCGGGAAAGTAAATAGCAGAAAATGTAAATGCTGGAAGTAAAGAGCTGGAAGTAAATGACGAAAAGTAAATTACAAAATTGTAAATGGGAATGGGGAAATGCTCATGAAAGTAAATTGCAGAAATTAAAGAGAATGGGTAAGATCAGAAAATGGGGATCATTGGGCTTAGGAGATGTTGCATTCTCCGGATCAAGTTCATTTTCATCTCTTCCTCAATCAATGCATTCATTGATCTCCTTGGCAATCTTAAGTAATCGAATTCCAATTCCTTGGTAATTCTATCTCTCAAATCTTGATCAACAGCCAATTCCTTGGTCAATTGCTCATGAGAAGAGATGAAGTATGGTCACTGATTATACCACATGCATTCCCAAATCAAGTGTTGGTAGGATTATAGTCACCATACCCAACCAAACCCAATTTGGTCCAACATGAGAAAGCATTTCTAGCATGATCTCTTCATTCCTCTTCCAAGGTTCAGAAGAGATCCAAGTATGAATAGCTTCTTTTCCAAGATAACTACCCAATTGGATGAAGATTGAAAGCTTTCTAGTAAAATCAAGAGAAAAGATAGAAGAAGAGTAATGAAGATTAGTATTGATCTATCAAATTACAACAGAACTCCCTAACCCAATGAAAGGGGTTTAGTTGTTCATAGCTCTGGAAATGGAAAACAAAGATGGAGAATACATCATGAAAACTAGAACTAGAAGTGCAGAGAAAGTAAATTATACAGAGAGTAGTTCCCAATTTCCAATCCCCCAAAAAGCTTATTTCTAATTCAAAATTACCCCTATATATACTACTCTTCTGATCTTCTAGTTGGTTCTTCAAGTCTTGGATATGGGCCTTTGGATCTTGAGTTTGAAGTAGTTATACTCTTCAGTGGGCTTAGCTTTACTTGCAGAGAGAAAGTGTGAAGTAGGCAGGGTGTTTAGCTCGGACGTTAGTGGCGTTAACGTTAAGTGAGAGTGTGGGTTCGAGTACGTTAGTGGGAATCACCTTTTTCACTAACGTTCCTCACCAGGGATGATCCATGTTAACTTCAACGTTAGTGGCACCAACGTGACCACTAACGTTGCCTCTTGGTCCTTCGCACACGTTATTGGGGCTCACCTTTTCCAATAACGTTGAGAGTCCTCCCTTCCCCTTACGTTAGAGTCCACGTTAACTTAGTTAACGTGGCTCTTAACGTAGGCTTGCCAATCCTTCGAGAACGTTAGAGACACTTACCTTTGTCACTAACGTTCCAAGGTGCCCCTTCTTCCCACGCTAGAGTCTACGTTAACTAAGTTAACGTGGCTTCTAACGTGGTAATGATAGCCATCTCCAACGTTAGTGAAAAAGGTAAGTGTCACTAACGTTGGCTCATCATCCTATCCTCAACGTTTGCCTCCACGTTAACTAAGTTAACGTGGGAGTTAACGTGGCTCATGGTGGCTCATTGTGGCTCATTCCAACGTTAGTGACAAAGGTGAGTGTCACTAACGTTGGCGATTATTTGCTTTCTCTACGTTAGCTTCCACGTTAACTAAGTTAACATAGCTCAAGGTGGCTTAGCCCAACGTTAGTGACAATGGTGAGTGTCACTAACGTTGGCCACTCTTTTGCTTCCCAACGTTAGAGTCCACGTTAACTAAGTTAACGTGGAAGCTAACGTGGCCAATATGAGCTTGGTCCAACGTTAGTGACAAAGGTGAGTGTTACTAACGTTGGATCCATTTTCTTTCTTCCACATTAGAGTTCATGTTAACTTAGTTAACGTGACTCTTAACGTGGGCTATGATGGCTTCGAGGGCGTTATTGGCGATTACTTTTCTCATTAACGTTGCAAGCTAGCTCCCATTTCACGTTGGTGGTCACGTTAGTTAGACTAACGTAGCTGCTAACGTGGCTCTTTCTTGCTTCCTTTGTCCTGAAATCAAGCAATAAAGTGCATCAAAGTTCTAATCCACATCATGAGACATGCATCATTCAATTTGTCATCTAATTCATGCAAAATTCTCATGAAATCATGTAAAGTGCACAATGTATGCTTAAATCAAGATGTAAGTGAAATTCTACCCAAAACTTGCTTATTTCCTAAGAAAATGCATGAAACTACCCTAAAACAGTAAAGAAAAGGTCAGTGAAACTGGCCAAAATACCCTGGCATCACAACACCAAACTTAAAGCTTGCTTGTCCCTAAGCAAGTACTGGAACAAGAGAATGATGAATGAAATGCCAAGAGAAATGAGTCATTATTATGGAAGTCATGTCCTTGGTTTTATGCTGGTTTCATGCATAGCAACTTAGGTTCATTCCTTCACTGGCTTTCAGACCTTTATCATGTCCTGGAATACTCACTTAATTGCACCCTATGAGACTCTTATTCATTGATCCTTTTATTGTTTTCAGGGCTTATTTGTGTTCTTAGGCCAAGTGTTCTGTGAGGGGGCGACTCTTTAATATAAGCTTTCAGCCAGCACTCCCGAACCAGTTGGTTCAAGGTGCTAGGTGTTAAGACACCCCTAAGAACTTACTCCCTCAAGTCTCTTTCCCCCATACATACACACCACAGGCACATGGTTTGTTTATTTTCTTTCTTGAGACCTTGGTGTCCAGCACCTCTTTGGGTTACTAAATGTTCTGTAGCAAGGTTGCTCTTGATAGTGGACTTTCAGCTGATAATCCCAGGTTAGTTAACCCAAGTTACCAAGTGATGAAGTACTTCTACGAATTTATTCATCCAAGCAGATCCTTGGTACAGGAGCACCACAGACACATCTCTCAAGTTCAAACCCTTGGTGCCTAGCCTTATTCTTTATTAACTTTTCTTTCTTTTTCAACTCTTATTGTTCTTTTCCCCTTTTTCTTATTAGGATCTTGTTATTTAGCTAGTCTCATGGGGTGTGTTTCAAGCATATGATTCAGGACAGATAGTTGTCTTTCCACCCTTGTTGGTGAATCAACTTAGCTAACTTATGACCACATCACACACTAAGGAACTTACTCCACAATATGAACTCCACTCTGCTCTTTGATAACACACATTCTCTTTTTATTTGATTCAAAAGGAGACAAGCAACACAATAAGCAGGATGGAATTGAAGCAGGTATCGTGGACAGTACACATATGACAAAAGCAATAAAGCAACCATTAAACTCTAATCATCTAAACTAATGAGCAAATATAAATCAAGTTCCTTCTGACTTCCAATTTTTAGCATTTTAAGTATATGGAATTAAGTAACAATACAACCTTCTGGTGAAGGTTTCTTGCTGTCCCCTTGTTGTCCTCGTCCATAGTTTTTGCTCCTTCACTTCCTTGGATGATGGTGCACCATTTCCTCAGAAGGTTCCTGCAAAGTCATTGGAAGTTGCTTGTTTCCAAAGCACTTGAGACATAGTTAGCTTGCATGTATGCTTGCGAATTTTCTGAACTTAATTTGGTGTGTGAACACCAAACTTAGTTCTTTGCCTAGTACAACAAATTGCATACTTGCAGAGATCCTCATATGTTGTTATTAACAAAACAACCATTAACTTCAGACTAAACTACTGCCAAGTGGTCCCCCTGAGTGGTTGGAGCTAGCAATTTGTCATTGGAGTGTAGTGTGATTATAACTAATATCTTTGGTGGAATAACAAACTTAAAACTACACTTTCACTCTTAGGTTTTGTCTTGGTGTGGAACACCAAACTTAGCTCCTCGCAATACAGGGGAAACAACTTGTGATTTTTATTGAAATGATAATGAAAAAGTAACTACCTCAGGTTGGGTTGCCTCCCAACAAAGCGCTCTTTTAGCGTCGCGAGCTCGACGATTCCTTCATTACTTGAGATGATACTTCACTTTGGGGTTTTCCCCTATGTTGCCCATATAGTGTTTGAGCCTTTGTCCGTTCACAGTGAAAGTCCTCTCCGATCTTTCATCCATGATTTCTATGTGCCCATATGGTGAGACCTTTGTGACCAGAAAGGGTCCTAACCACCTTGATTTGAGTTTTCCTGGGAACAGTCTCAACTTGGAGTTGTAGAGGAGTACTTGCTGCCCCTTTTCGAAACTCCTGGGTGCAAGGTGCAGGTCATGTCTTCTTTTCACCTTTTCTTTATAGATCTTGGCATTTTCATAGGCTTGCGATCTAAATTCCTCCATTTCTTGCAGCTGCAAGATCCTCTTTGCACCAGCAGCAATGCTGTCAAAATTTAATATCTTGAGAGCCCAGAGAGCTTTGTGTTCCAGCTCCAGTGGTAAATGACAAGCTTTCCCATACACTAGTTGATATGGGGACATTCCAAAGTGGAGTTTTGAATGCTGTTCTGTATGCCCAAAGAGCATCATCCAGCTTCTTCGACCAATCCTTTCTTGATGCACCCACAGTCTTTTCCAGAATCCTTTTTAGCTCTCTGTTGGATATCTCAATTTGCCCACTTGTTTGGGGATGGTAAGGAGTGGCCACCTTATGTTTTACCCCGTATCGTAGGAGAAGAGCTTCTAGTGGTATGTTACAAAAATGGCTCCCTCCATCACTGATGAGTGCTCGTGGGATTCCAAATCGGCTAAAGATATTCTTCCTGAGGAAGTTCATGACCATCTTGTTATCATTCGTTGGAGTTGCAATAGCCTCTACCCACTTGGAAACGTAATCCACTGCTACCAAGATGTATTTGTTTGAATATGAGGTTGGGAATGGTCCCATGAAATCGATTCCCCACACATCAAACAGTTCCAGTTCCAAGATAAAATTTTGTGGCATCTCATTTCTTTTGGGCAAGTTTCCAGATCTTTGTCACTCATTGCAGCTCTTTACTAGTTCTTTAGCATCCTTGAAAAGGGTGGGCCAAAAGAATCCGCTTTGTAACACCTTTGCTGCAGTTCTGTCCCCTCCAAAATGGCCTCCATAGTATGAGCCATGGCAATTCCACATGACTTCCCGTCCCTCTTCTTCTGAAACACATCTTCTCAGGATTCCATCTGAACATTTCTTGAAGAGATATGGCTCATCCCAGACAAAATATTTTGCATCATTTATGAGCTTCCTTTTTTAATGTTTATTGATCTCTGGAGGTAAGGCCCCAGTTGCCTTGAAGTTGGCAATGTCTGCGAACCATGGTGCTTTGTGAACTGTCATCAACTGCTCATCAGGGAAGAGCTCATTTACACTAGTATCATGTGTTCTACCTTCATCATGAGGGATTCTGGATAGGTGATCCGCTACTTTGTTCTCTACTCCCTTCTTGTCTCTGATTTCAATATTGAATTCCTGTAACAATAAAATCCATCTTATTAGTCTTGGTTTTGATTCTTGCTTGGCAAACAAATATTTAAGTCCTGTGTGATCTGTGAAAACAATCACTTTAGCACCAATGAGGTATGATCTAAACTTGTCAAATGCAAAAACTATTGCTAGCAACTCCTTTTCAGTAGTGGTATAATTTCTTTGAGTTTCATTGAGGACTTTGCTAGCATAGTATATCACATGGACTAAGTTATTTTTCCTCTGCCCTAACATGGCCCCAACTGTAAAGTCAGATGCATCACACATCAATTCAAAGGGTAAGTTCCAATCAGGTGAGGAAATGATAGGGGCAGAGGACAATCTTTTTTTCAAATTCTCTAATGCTTGCATGCATGTTTCATCGAAGATAAATGGTGTATCAGATACAAGGAGATTGCTCAAGGGCTTGGCTATCTTTGAAAAATCTTTAATAAATCTTCTGTAAAAGCCAGCATGCCCTAAAAAGCTTCTAATTGCCTTGACATCACTAGGTGGAGGAAGTTTTTCAATAAGTTCCACTTTAGCTCTATCCACCTCAATGCCTTGGTTAGAAACCTTATGGCCAAGGACTATTCCTCCTGTCACCATAAAGTGACATTTCTCCTAATTCAAGACCAGATTGGTCTCTTGGCACCTTTTCAATACCAAGGCTAGGTGATTCAGGCAGCTAGGAAAGGAATCTCCGAATACCGAGAAATCATCCATAAAAACTTCAATGAATTTCTCTATCATATCTGAGAAGATAGAAAGCATGCAGCGTTGGAAAGTTGTCGGTGCATTACATAGCCCAAATGGCATGCGCCTGTAGGCAAACACTCCATATGGGCAAGTGAATGAGGTTTTCTCTTGGTCTCTGGGATCAACCACTATTTGGTTATATCCTGAATAACCGTCAAGAAAATAATAATATGCGTGTCCTGCGAGTCTTTCCAACATCTGATCCATGAATGGGAGGGGGAAATGATCCTTTCGTGTAGCCTCATTGAGTTTCCGATAGTCTATGCACATCCTCCATCCTGTGACGGTCCTTGTAGGAATTAGTTCGTTCTTCTCATTGTGGACTACATTGATCCCTCCCTTTTTGAGCACAACATGCACGGGGCTGACCCAGGGGCTGTCTGAGATCGGGTAGATTACCCCTCCCTGCCATAACTTCATAACTTCTTTCTGCACCACTTCCTTCATGATTGGGTTCAGCCTCCTTTGGGATTGAATGGATGGTTTGGCATCATCTTCCAAAGTATCTTATGCATGCATATGGCCGAACTGATTCCTTTCAAGTCAGCGAGGGTCCATCTAATGACATCCTTATGCTTTCGCAACACTTGGAGTAATTCATCCTCTTGATCTTGGCTGAGGGATGAATTTATGATTACTGGGTAGCTTTCATTCTCTCCTAAGTATGCATATTTGAGAGTGGGTGGCAGTGCTTTGAGTTTAAGTTTGGGTGCTTCTAACTTTTCATTATCTTCCTTTGGTGCACCTCGTATATGAATCTCTGCTGTTGCAACCTGTTCACTAGACGTTGATCCCTCCTCTATTAACCCTTTGGGTTCTTCTTCTTCAAAACTCTCCTGCATTGCATCTTCCAGTGAGTCCAACCTCATACATTCTCCCCATTGTTTGGGTGGGTAACTCATGGCCTTGAACACATTGAATGTCATCTTTTCATTGTGTAATCTCAAGGTGAGATCACCTTTTTTGACATCAATGACAGCTCCAGCAGTAGCTAAGAACGGTCTTCCCAGGATGATAGAGGCCTTGGCTTCCTCCTGCATGTCCAACACCACAAAATCTACTGGGAAAATGAAATCCCCTACCTTCACCAGCAAATCTTCCACTACACCATGAGGGAACTTGAATGATCGGTCTGCTAGTTATAGGGCCATTTTTGTTGGCTTAGCCTCATCGATCTTCATTTTCTTCATCATAGCTGCTGACATCAGATTTATGCTGGCTCCTAAGTCACATAGAGCTTTCTCCACTGTGATCTCTCCTATAATACAAGGGATCTGGAAGCTCCCAGGATCCTTCAATTTCTGGGGGAGTTTATGCTGAATGATAGCACTACATTCTTCGGTTAGTATCACAGTCTCGTTGCTCTTCCAACTTCTCTTCTTAGTCATAAATTCCTTCAAGAACTTGGCATAGAGCGGCATTTGCTCTATTGCTTCAGCAAAGGGTATGTTAATCTGTAATTTCTTGAAGATTTCTAAAAATCTGGAGAACTGGCTGTCATCCCCCTTCTTCTTCAGTTGTTGAGGATATGGTACTTTCGGAACATATGGCTTCAGCTCTCCTTCCTTTTGACGTGAGTTGGAGGTGGGGATTTGACCTTCATCTTGTTCCTCCTTTCTTCCAACTGAATCTTTCTCTTGGGGTTGCTTGGGAGTCTCCTTCAATTCTTTTCCACTTCTGTAGGTTATAGCCTGACACTCCTCCCTTTGGTATGAGTCTGTATCGCTGCGAGGGTTGTGGCTGGAAATTCTCTTGAATAGGTAGGCAATTTGTGTCTCAAGTTTCTTGATGGCAGCATCTTGATTCTGCATATTGGACTGCACTTCTTCTCGGAATGCCTTACTGTCTTGAATCTCTTTGCATATGCCCTCAACCAGAGTCTCAATTTTGGAGAGTTTATCTTCAGATGATGGTGAGTTGAGAGTGGATGGGGGAATTGGGTCATTTTGGTTTTGGTATGGATGTGGAGAGGTGTTGTTAGGGTGGTGCTAATATGATCTCTGTGTGGAATGTTGGTGAGCTGCATGGTTGTTGGGGTTGTGACGTCTCTGATTTTGGCTTTGATCTTGTTGATTTCCCCACCCAAAGTTTGGGTGATTCCTCCAACCAGAGTTGTACGTTTTGGAGTAAGGATCATGGGTCTGCCTGGGTGAGTTTCCAATGTAGTTGGCTTGTTCTTGCTCCTCCTCTGCCTCAGCATTCACTCTCTCTTGGGTTGCTGATGAGGTGGTGATTGCTGCCACTTGGTTCCTTTCCATCTTCTTGGTGAGGTCAGCCAGCTGCTTGGTAATAAGCTTGTTTTGGGCCAACAGTGCATCCACATTGTTTAGCTCCATCACTCATCTAGTGTTGCCTCTTTCAGAAGCATAGAAGTAGTCATTCTCCGCTACAGTCTCAATGACATATATGGCTTCTTCAATGGTCTTCTTCTTGTTCAGAGATCCCCCGGATGAATGGTCTACTGCCTTCTTTGATTCATAAGAGAGGCCTTCATAGAAAATGTGTATTTGCACCCATTCATTAAACATATCTGGTGGACACCTTCTTGTCAGGTCCTTAAACCTCTCCCATGCTTCATATAGAGTCTCACCATCCTGCTGCCTGAATGTTTGCACCTCAGCTCTTAGCCTGTTGATCCATTGAGGAGGATAGAATCTTGCCAAGAATTTGTTCACCATATTTTCCCAGGTTGCTAAACTCTCATTTGGGAAGGATTCCAACCATTTAGATGCCTTGTCCTTAAGTGAGAAAGGGAACAGAAGTAGTCTATAGGTGTCAGGATGAACACCATTAGACTTCACAGTATCACATATCCTCAGGAAGGTGGTTAGATGTTGATTGGGGTCTTCTTGAACACTTCCTCCGAATGAACAATTGTTCTGAACAAGGGTGATGAGATGTGGCTTTAGTTCAAAGTTGTTGGCATGTATGGTTGGCCTTTGGATGCTGCTTCCACAGTTTCCTGGGTTTGGGTTGATGTAAGAACCAAGAACTCTTCTCTCTTGTCCAGCCTGATGCGCTGGACCTTCTCTGCCATGGTTGTGAGCCTCTTCTTCATGATGGTTCTCCATATTTTCATCCATGTCTGGTTCAAAGTACTCTTCCTCTTCCTCAGCACCAACTACTCTCTTTCCTCTTGCTTCCCTCCTTAATCTAAGGAAGGTCCTCTCAGGTTCAGAATCAAAGGAAGTTGAAGCCCCGCTTCTTCTCCCTGTCATACAACCAATAAGGCACAAGCAAGGAAATAGATGCAGAAAGTACTCTTGTTAAAATTGCTGTTAGTGTGAGTGATGCAATATATCAAATAGTTAGTAGGTTAGTGAACTGAATGGTAAATAACTAAGAAAAAGGAGTAGGAGGGAAGGGAGAAAAATAACTAAAACTGAAAGTAATTAACCCGAACAGAAATTTAAATCAAACAAAAGAAAAATGCTCAATCTAGTTATCCTCCAATTTAGTCATTGTTGATACAAAATCAATCCCCGGCAACGGCGCCATAAACTTGATAGCACGGAAACTTGTCTCTCAACAATTTTCCTACAGCAAGTATACCGAATTGTCGTCAAGAAAAAACTCACAATAGAGTGAGGTCGAATCCCACAGGAATTGATTGGTCAAGCAAATTTAATTAGAGGAATGTTCTAGTTGAGCGAAGCAAAATTTGGTTTGAGAGTTGCAGGAAATTAAATGGCGGGAAAGTAAATAGCAGAAAATATAAATGCTGGAAGTAAAGAGCTGGAAGTAAATGACGGAAAGTAAATTGCAGAATTGTAAATGGGAATGGGGAAATGCTCATGAAAGTAAATTGGAGAAATTAAAGAGAATGGGTAAGATCAGAAATGGGGATTCATTAGGCTTAGGAGATGTTGCATTCTCCGGATCAAGTTCATTTTCATCTCTTCCTCAATCAATGCATTCATTGATCTCCTTGGCAATCTTAAGTGATCGAATTCCAATTCCTTGGTAATTCAATCTCTCAAATCTTGATCAACAACCAATTTCATGGTCAATTGCTCATGAGAAGAGATGAAGTATGGTCACTGATTATACCACATGCATTCCCAAATCAAGTGTTGGTAGGATTATAGTCACCATACCCAACCAAACCCAATTTGGTCCAACATGAGAAGGCATTTCTAGCATGATCTCTTCATTCCTCTTCCAAGGTTCAGAAGAGATCCAAGTATGAATAGCTTCTTTTCCAAGATAACTACCCAAATGGATGAAGATTGAAAGCTTTCTAGTAAAATCAAGAGAAAAGATAGAAGAAGAGTAATGAAGATTAGTATTGATCCATCAAATTACAACAGAGCTCCCTAACCCAATGAAAGGGGTTTAGTTGTTCATAACTCTGGAAATGGAAAACAAAGATGGAGAATACATCATGAAAACTAGAACTAGAAGTGCAGAGAAAGTAAATTATACAGAGAGTAGTTCCCAATTTCCAATCCCCAAAAAGCTTCTTTCTAATTCAAAACTACCCCTATATATACTACTCTTTTGATCTTCTAGTTGGTTCTTCAAGTCTTGGATATGGGCCTTTGGATCTTGAGTTTGAAGCAGTTATACTCTTCAGTGGGCTTAGCTTTACTTGCAGAGAGAAAGTGTGAAGTAGGCAGGGTGTTTAGCTCAGGACGTTAGTGGCGTTAACGTTAAGTGAGAGTGTGGGTTCGAGAACGTTAGTGGCAATCACCTTTTTCACTAACGTTCCTCACCCAGGGATGATCCACGTTAACTTCAACGTTAGTGGCACCAACGTGACCACTAACGTTGCCTCTTGGTCCTTCGCACACGTTATTGGGGCTCACCTTTTCCAATAACGTTGAGAGTCCTCCCTTCCCCTTACGTTAGAGTCCACGTTAACTTAGTTAATGTGGCTCTTAACATAGGCTTGCCAATACTTCGAGAATGTTAGTGACACTTACCTTTGTCACTAACGTTCCAAGGTGCCCCTTCTTCCCACGTTAGAGTCCACGTTAACTAAGTTAACGTGGCTTCTAACATGGTAATGATAGCCATCTCCAACGTTAGTGACAAAGGTGAGTGTTACTAACGTTGGCTCATCATCCTATCCTCAACGTTAGCTTCCACATTAACTAAGTTAACGTGGGAGTTAACGTGGCTCATGGTGGCTCATTGTGGCTCATTCCAACGTTAGTGACAAAGGTGAGTGTCACTAACGTTGGCGATTGTTTGCTTTCTGTACGTTAGCTTCCACATTAACTAAGTTAACGTAGCTCAAGGTGGCTTAGCCCAACGTTAGTGACAATGGTGAATGTCACTAACGTTGGCCACTCTTTTGCTTCCCAACGTTAGAGTCCACATTAACTAAGTTAACGTAGAAGCTAACGTGGCCAATATGAGCTTGGTCCAACGTTAGTGACAAAGGTGAGTGTCACTAACGTTGGCTCCATTTTCTTTCTTCCACGTTAGAGTTCACGTTAACTTTGTTAACGTGACTCTTAACGTGGGCTATGATGGCTTCGAGGGCGTTATTGGCGATTACTTTTCTCATTAACGTTGCAAGCTAGCTCCCATTCCACGTTGGTGGTCACGTTAGTTAGACTAATGTGGCTGCTAACGTGGCTCTTTCTTGCTTCCTTTATCCTGAAATCAAGCAATAAAGTGCATCAAAGTTCTAATCCACATCATGAGACATGCATCATTCAATTTGTCATCTAATTCATGCAAAATTCTCATGAAATCATGTAAAGTGCACAATGTATGCTTAAATCAAGATGTAAGTGAAATTCTACCCAAAACTTGCTTATTTCCTAAGAAAATGCATGAAACTACCCTAAAACAGTAAAGAAAAGGTCAGTGAAACTGGCCAAAATACCCTGGCATCACAACACCAAACCTAAAGCTTGCTTGTCCCTAACCAAGTACTGGAACAAGAGAATGATGAATAAAATGCCAAGAGAAATGAGTCATTATTGTGGAAGTCATGTCCTTGGTTTTATGGTGGTTTCATGCATAGCAACTTAGGTTCATTCCTTCACTGGCTTTCAGACCTTTATCATGTCCTGGAATACTCACTTAATTGCACCCTATGAGACTCTTATTCATTGATCCTTTTATTGTTTTCAGGGCTTATTTGTGTTCTTAGGCTAAGTGTTCTGTAAGGGGGCGACTCTTTAAGATAAGCTTTCAACCAGCACTCCCGAACCAGTTAGTTCAAGGTGCTAGGTGTTAAGACACCCCTAAGGACTTACTCCCTCAAGTCTCTTTCCCCCATACATACACACCACAGGCACATGGTTTGTTTATTTTCTTTCTTGAGACCTTGGTGTCCAGCACCTCTTTGGGTTACTAAATGTTCTGTAGCAAGGTTGCTCTTGATAGTGGACTTTCAGCTGATAATCCCAGGTTAGTTAACCCAAGTTACCAAGTGATGAAGTACTTCTACGAACTTATTCATCCAAGCAAATACTTGGTACAGGAGCACCACATACACATCTCTCAAGTTCAAACCCTTGGTGCCTAGCCTTACTCTTTATTAACTTTTCTTTCTTTTTCAACTCTTATTGTTCTTTTCCCTTTTTTCTTATTAGGATCTTGTTATTTAGCTAGTCTCATGGGGTGTTTTTCAAGCATATGATTCAGGACAGATAGTTGTCTTCCCACCCTTGTTGGTGAATCAACTTAGCTAACTTATGACCACATCACACACTAAGGAACTTACTCCACAATATGAACTCCACTCTGGTCTTTGATAACACACATTCTCTTTTTATTTGATTCAAAAGGAGACAAGCAACACAATAAGCAGGATGGAATTGAAGCAGGTATCGTGGACAGTACACATATGACAAAAGCAATAAAGCAACCATTAAACTCTAATCATCTAAACTAATGAGCAACTATAAATCAAGTTCCTTCTGACTTCCAATTTTTAGCATTTAAAGTATATGGAATTAAGTAACAATACAACCTTCGGGTGAAGGTTTCTTGCTGTCCCCTTGTTGTCCTCGTCCATAGTTTTTGCTCCTTCACTTCCTTGGATGATGGTGCACCATTTCCTCAGAAGGTTCCTGCAAAGTCATTGGAAGTTGCTTGTTTCCAAAGCACTTGAGACATAGTTAGCTTGCATGTATGCTTGCGAATTTTCTGAACTTAATTTGGTGTGTGAACACTAAACTTAGTTCTTTGCCTAGTACAACAAATTGCATACTTGCAGAGATCCTCATATGTTGTTATTAACAAAACAACCATTAACTTCAGACTAAACTACTGCCAAGTGGTCCCCCTGAGTGGTTGGAGCTAGCAATTTGTCATTGGAGTGTAGTGTGATTATAACTAATATCTTTGGTGGAACAACAAACTTAAAACTACACTTTCACTCTTAGGTTTTGTCTTGGTGTGGAACACCAAACTTAGCTCCTCGCAATACAGGGGAAACAACTTGTGATTTTTATTGAAATGGTAATGAAAAAGAAACTACCTCAGGTTGGGTTGCCTCCCAACAAAGCGCTCTTTTAGCGTCGCGAGCTCGACGATTCCTTCATTACTTGAGATGATACTTCACTTTGGGGTTTTCCCCCATGTTGCCCATATAGTGTTTGAGCCTTTGTCCATTCACAGTGAAAGTCCTCTCCGATCTTTCATCCATGATTTCTATGTGCCCATATGGTGAGACCTTTGTGACCAGAAAGGGTCCTGACCACCTTGATTTGAGTTTTCCTGGGAACAGTCTCAACTTGGAGTTGTAGAGGAGTACTTGCTGCCCCTTTTCGAAACTCCTGGGTGCAAGGTGCAGGTCATGTCTTCTTTTCACCTTTTCTTTATAGATCTTGGCATTTTCATAGGCTTGCGATCTAAATTCCTCCATTTCTTGCAGCTGCAAGATCCTCTTTGCACCAGCAGCAATGCTGTCAAAATTTAGTATCTTGAGAGCCCAGAGAGCTTTGTGTTCCAGCTCCAGTGGTAAATGACAAGCTTTCCCATACACTAGTTGATATGGAGACATTCCAAAGTGGAGTTTTGAATGCTGTTCTGTATGCCCAAAGAGCATCATCCAGCTTCTTCGACCAATCCTTTCTTGATGCACCCACAGTCTTTTCCAGAATCCTTTTTAGCTCTCCGTTGGATATCTTAGTTTGCCCACTTGTTTGGGATGGTAAGGAGTGGCCACCTTATGTTTTACCCCGTATCGTAGGAGAAGAGCTTCTAGTGGTCTGTTACAAAAATGGCTCCCTCCATCACTGATGAGTGCTCGTGGGACTCCAAATCGGCTAAAGATATTCTTCCTGAGGAAGTTCATGGCCACCTTGTTGTCATTCGTTAGAGTTGCAATAGCCTCTACCCACTTGGAAATGTAATCCACTGCTACCAAGATGTATTTGTTTGAATATGAGGTTGGGAATGGTCCCATGAAATCAATTCCCCACACATCAAATAGTTCCAGTTCCAAGATAAAATTTTGTGGCATCTCATTTCTTTTGGGCAAGTTTCCAGATCTTTGGAACTCATTGCAGCTCTTTACTAGTTCTTTAGCATCCTTGAAAAGGGTGGGCCAAAAGAATCCACTTTGTAATACCTTTGCTGCAGTTCTGTCCCCTCCAAAATGGCCTCCATAGTATGAGCCATGGCAATTCCACATGACTTCCCGTCCTCTTATTCTGAAACACATCTTCTCAGGATTCCATCTGAACATTTCTTGAAGAGATGTGGGTCATCCCAGACAAAATATTTTGCATCATTTATGAGCTTCCTTTTTTTATGTTTATTGATCTCTTGAGGTAAGGCCCCAGTTGCCTTGAAGTTGGCAATGTCTGCGAACCATGGTGCTTTGTGAACTGTCATCAACTGCTCATCAGAGAAGAGCTCATTTACACTAGTATCATGTGTTCTACCTTCATCATGAGGGATTCTGGATAGGTGATCCGCTACTTTGTTCTCTACTCCCTTCTTGTCTCTGATTTCAATATTGAATTCCTGTAACAATAAAATCCATCTTATTAGTCTTGGTTTTGATTCTTGCTTGGCAAACAAATATTTAAGTGCTGTGTGATCTGTGAAAACAATCACTTTAGCACCAATGATGTATGATCTAAACTTGTCAAATGCAAAAACTATTGCTAGCAACTCCTTTTCAGTAGTGGTATAATTTCTTTGAGTTTCATTGAGGACTTTGCTAGCATAGTATATCACATGGACTAAGTTATCTTTCCTCTGCCCTAACACGGTCCTAATTGTAAAGTCAAATGCATCACACATCAATTCAAAGGGTAAGTTCCAATCAGGTAGGGAGATGATAGGGGCAGAGGATAATCTTTTTTTCAAATTCTCGAATGCTTGCATGCATGTTTCATCAAAGATAAATGGTGTATCAGATACAAGGAGATTGCTCAAGGGCTTGGCTATCTTTGAAAAATCTTTAATAAATCTTCTGTAAAAGCCAACATGCCCTAAAAAGCTTCTAATTGCCTTGACATCACTAGGTGGAGGAAGTTTTTCAATAAGTTCCACTTTAGCTCTGTCCACCTCAATGCCTTGGTTAGAAACCTTATGGCCAAGGACTATTCCTCCTGTCACCATAAAGTGACATTTCTCCCAGTTCAAGACCAGATTGGTCTCTTGGCACCTTTTCAATACCAAGGCTAGGTGATTCAGGCAGCTAGGAAAGGAATCTCCGAATACCGAGAATCATCCATAAAAACTTCAATGAATTTCTCTATCATATCTGAGAAGATAGAAAGCATGAAGCGTTGGAAAGTTGCCAGTGCATTACATAGCCCAAATGGCATGCGCCTGTAGGCAAACACTCCATATGGGCAAGTGAATGAGGTTTTCTCTTGGTCTCTGAGATCAACCACTATTTGGTTATATCCTGAATAACCATTGAGAAAACAATAATATGCGTGTCCTGCGAGTCTTTCCAACATCTAATCCATGAATGGGAGGGGGAAATGATCCTTTCGTGTAGCCTCATTGAGTTTCCGGTAGTCTATGCACATCTTCCATCATGTGACGGTCCTTGTAGGAATTAGTTCGTTCTTCTCATTGTGGACTACAGTGATCCCTCCTTTTTTGAGCACGACATGCACGGGGCTGACCCAGGGGCTGTTTGAGATCGGGTAGATTACCCCTCCCTGCCATAACTTCATAACTTCTTTCTGCACCACTTTCTTCATGATTGGGTTCAGCCTCCTTTGGGATTGAATGGATGGTTTGGCATCATCTTCCAACAGTATCTTATGCATGCATATGGCCGAACTGATTCCTTTCAAGTCAGCGAGGGTCCATCCAATGACATCCTTATGCTTTCGCAACACTTGGAGTAATTCATCCTCTTGATCTTGGCTGAGGGATGAGTTTATGATTACTGGGTAGCTTTCATTCTCTCCTAAGTATGCAAATTTGAGAGTGGGTGGCAGTGCTTTAAGTTCAAGTTTGGGTGCTTCTAACTTTTCATTCTCTTCCTTTGGTGCACCTCATATATGAATCTCTGCTGTTGCAGCCTCTTCACTAGACGTTGATCCCTCCTCTATTAACCCTTCGGGTTCTTCTTCTTCAAAATTCTCCTGCATTGGATCTTCCAGTGAGTCCAACCTCAAACATTCTTCCCATTATTCTGGGGGGTAACTCATGGCCTTGAACACATTGAATGTCATCTTTTCATTGTGTAATCTCAAGGTGAGATCACCTTTTTTGACATCAATGACAGCTCCAGCAGTAGCTAAGAACGGTCATTCCAGGATGATGGAGGCCTTGGCTTCCTCCTGCATGTCCAACACCACAAAATCTGCTGGGAAAATGAAATCCCCCACCATCACCAGCAAATCTTCCACTACACCATGAGGTAACTTGAACGATCGATCTGCTAGTTGTAGGGCCATTTTTGTTGGCTTAGCCTCCTCGATCTTCATTTTCCTCATCATAGCTACTGACATCAGATTTATGCTGGCTCCTAAGTCACATAGAGCTTTCTCCACTGTGATCTCTCCTATAATACTAGGGATCTGGAAGCTCCCAGGATCCTTCAATTTCTGGGGGAGTTTATGCTGAATGATAGCACTACATTCTTCGGTTAGTATCACAGTCTCGTTGCTCTTCCAACTTCTCTTCTTAGTCATCAATTCCTTCAAGAACTTGCATAGAGCGGCATTTGCTCTATTGCTTCAGCAAAGGGTATGTTAATCTGTAATTTCTTGAAGATTTCTAAAAATCTGGAGAACTGGCTGTCATCCCCCTTCTTCTTCAGTTGTTGAGGATATGGTACTTTCGGAACATATGGCTTCAGCTCTCCTTCCTTTTAACGTGAGTTGGAGGTGGGGATTTAAACTTCATCTTGTTCCTCCTTCCTTCCAACTGAATCTTTCTCATGGGGTTGCTTGGGAGTCTCCTTCAATTCTTTTCCACTTCTGAGGGTTATAGCCTGACACTCCTCCCTTTGGTTTGAGTCTGTATCGTTGCGAGGGTTATGGCTGGAAATTCTCTTGAAAAAGTATCCAATTTGTGTCTCAAGTTTCTTGATGGCAGCATCTTGATTCTGCATATTGGACTGCACTTCTTCTCGGAATGTCTTACTGTCTTGAATCTCTTTGCATATGCCCTCAAGCAGAGTCTCAATTTTGGAGAGTCTATCTTCAGATGATGGTGTGTTGAGAGTGGATGGGTGAATTGGGTCATTTTGGTTTTGGTATGGATGTGGAGAGGTGTTGTTAGGGTGGTGCTGATATGATCTCTGTGTAGAATGTTGGTGAGCTGCATGGTTGTTGGGGTTGTGACGTCTCTGATTTTGGCTTTGATCTTGTTGATTTCCCCACCTAAAGTTTGGGTGATTCCTCCAACCAGGGTTGTACGTTTTAGAGTAAGGATCATGGGTCTGCCTGGGTGAGTTTCCAATGTAGTTGGCTTGTTCTTGCTCCTCCTCTGCCTCAGCATTCACTCCCTCTTGGGTTGCTAATGAGGTGGTGATTGCTACCACTTGGTTTCTCTCCATCTTCTTGGTGAGGTCAGCCAGCTGCTTGGTTATAAGCTTGTTTTGGGCCAGCAGTGCATCCACATTGTTTAGCTCCATCACTCCTCTAGTGTTGCCTCTTTCAGAAGCATATAAGTAGTCATTCTCCGCTACAGTCTCAATGACATATATGGCTTCTTCAATGGTCTTCTTCTTGTTCAGAGATCCCCCGGATGAATGGTCTACTGCTTTCTTTGATTCATAAGAGAGGCCTTCACAGAAAATGTGTAGTTGCACCCATTCATTGAACATATCTGGTGGACACCTTCTTGTCAGGTCTTTAAACCTCTCCCATGCTTCATATAGAGTCTCACCATCCTACTGCCTGAATGTTTGCACCTCAGCTCTCAGCCTGTTGATCCGTTGAGGAGGATAGAATCTTGCCAAGAATTTGTTCACCATATCTTCCCAGGTTGCTAAACTCTCCTTTAGGAAGGATTCCAGCCATTTAGATACCTTGTCCTTAAGTGAGAAAGGGAACAGAAGTAGTCTATAGGTGTCAGGATGAACACCATTAGACTTCACAATATCACATATCCTCAGGAAGGTGGTTAGATGTTGATTGGGGTCTTCTTGGACACTTCCTCCGAATGAACAATTGTTCTGAACAAGGGTGATGAGCTGTGGCTTTAGTTCAAAGTTGTTGGCATGTATGGTTGGCCTTTGGATGCTGCTTCCACAGTTTCCTGGGTTTGGGTTGATGTAAGAGCCAAGAACTCTTCTCTCTTGTCCAACCTGATGCGCTGGACCTTCTCTGCCATGGTTGTGAGCCTCTTCTTCATGATGGTTCTCCATGTTTTTATCCATGTCTGGTTCAAAGTACTCCTCCTCTTCCTCAGCACCAACTACTCTCTTTCCTCTTGCTTCCCTCCTTAATCTAAGGAAGGTCCTCTCAGGTTCAGAATCAAAGGAAGTTGAAGCCCCGCTTCTTCTCCCTGTCATACAACCAATAAGGCACAAGCAAGGAAATAGATGCAGAAAGTACTCTTGTTAAAATTGCTGTTAGTGTGAGTGATGCAATATATTAAACAGTTAGTGGGTTAGTGAACTGAATGGTAAATAATTAAGAAAAAGGAGTAGGGGGAAGGGAGGAAAATAACTAAAATTGAAAGTAATTAACTCAAACAGAAATTTAAATCAAACAAAAGAAAAATGCTCAATCTAGTTATCCTCCAATTTACTCATTGTTGATACAAAATTAATTCTCGGTAACGGCACCATAAACTTTATAGCACGGAAACTTGTCTCTCAACAATTTTCCTTCGGCAAGTATACCAAATTGTCGTCAAGTAAAAACTCACAATAGAGTGAGGTCGAATCCCACAGGGATTGATTGGTCAAGCAACTTTAATTAGAGGAATGTTCTAGTTGAGCGAAACAGAATTTGGTTTGAGAGTTGCAGGAAATTAAATGGCGGGAAAGTAAATAGCAGAAAATGTAAATGCTGGAAGTAAAGAGAGCTGGAAGTAAATGACGGAAAGTAAATTGCAGAATTGTAAATGGGAATGGGGAAATGCTCATGAAAGTAAATTGCAAAAATTAAAGAGAATGGGTAAGATCAGAAATGGGAATTCATTGGGCTTAGGAGATGTTGCATTCTCCGGATCAAGTTCATTTTCATCTCTTCCTCAATCAATGCATTCATTGATCTCCTTGGCAATCTTAAGTGATCGAATTCCAATACCTTGGTAATTCAATCTCTCAAATCTTGATCAACAGCCAATTCCTTGGTCAATTGCTCATGAGAAGAGATGAAGTATGGTCACTGATTATACCACATGCATTCCCAAATCAAGTGTTGGTAGGATTATAGTCACCATACCCAACCAAACCCAATTTGGTCCAACATGAGAAAGCATTTCTAGCATGATCTCTTCATTCCTCTTCCAAGGTTCAGAAGAGATCCAAGTATGAATAGCTTCTTTTCCAAGATAATTACCCAATTGGATAAAGATTGAAAGCTTTCTAGTAAAATCAAGAGAAAAGATAGAAGAAGAGTAATGAAGATTAGTATTGATCCATCAAATTACAACAGAGCTCCCTAACCCATTGAAAGGGGTTTAGTTGTTCATAGCTCTGGAAATGGAAAACAAAGATGGAGAATACATCATGAAAACTAGAACTAGAAGTGCAGAGAAAGTAAATTATACAGAGAGTAGTTCCCAATTTCCAATCCCCCAAAAAGCTTCTTTCTAATTCAAAACTACCCCTATATATATTACTCTTCTGATCTTCTAGTTAGTTCTTCAAGTCTTGGATATGGGCCTTTGGATCTTGAGTTTGAAGCATTTATACTCTTCAGTGGGCTTAGCTTTACTTGCAGAGAGAAAGTGTGAAGTAGGCAGGGTGTTTAGCTCAGGACGTTAGTGGCGTTAACGTTAAGTGAGAGTGTGGGTTCGAGAACGTTAGTGGCAATCACCTTTTTCACTAACGTTCCTCACCCATGGATGATCCACGTTAACTTCAACGTTAGTGGCACCAACGTGACCACTAACGTTACCTCTTGGTCCTTCCCACACGTTATTGGGGCTCACCTTTTCCAATAACGTTGAGAGTCCTCCCTTCCCCTTACGTTAGAGTCCACGTTAACTTAGTTAACGTGGCTCTCAACGTAGGCTTGCCAATCCTTCGAGAACGTTAGTGACACTTACCTTTGTCACTAACGTTCCAAGGTGCCCCTTCTTCCCACGTTAGAGTCCACGTTAACTAAGTTAACGTGGCTTCTAACGTGGTAATGATAGCCATCTCCAACGTTAGTGACAAAGGTGAGTGTCACTAACGTTGGCTCATCATCCTATCCTCAACGTTAGCTTCCACGTTAACTAAGTTAACGTGGGAGTTAATGTGGCTCATGGGGGCTCATTGTGGCTCATTCCAACGTTAGTGACAAAGGTGAGTGTCACTAACGTTGGCGATTGTTTGCTTTCTCTACGTTAGCTTCCACGTTAACTAAGTTAACGTGGGAGTTAACGTAGCTCAAGGTGGCTTAGCCCAACGTTAGTGACAATGGTGAGTGTCACTAACGTTGGCCACTCTTTTGCTTCCCAACGTTAGAGTCCACGTTAACTAAGTTAACGTGGAAGCTAACGTGGCCAATATGAGCTTGGTCCAACGTTAGTGACAAAGGTGAGTGTCACTAACGTTGGCTCTATTTTCTTTCTTCCACGTTAGAGTTCACGTTAACTTAGTTAACGTTACTCTTAACGTGGGCTATGATGGCTTTGAGGGCGTTATTGGCGATTACTTTTCTCATTAACGTTGCAAGCTAGCTCCCATTCCACGTTGGTGGTCACGTTAGTTAGACTAACGTGGCTGCTAACGTGGCTCTTTCTTGCTTCCTTTATCCTGAAATCAAGCAATAAAGTGCATCAAAGTTCTAATCCACATCATGAGACATGCATCATTCAATTTGTCATCTAATTCATGCAAAATTCTCATGAAATCATGTAAAGTGCACAATGTATGCTTAAATCAAGATGTAAGTGAAATTCTACCCAAAACTTGCTTATTTCCTAAGAAAATGCATGAAACTACCCTAAAATAGTAAAGAAAAGGTCAGTGAAACTGGCCAAAATGCCCTGGCATCAGACTCCAAACTTTTTGGGCACCACTTGTACTGGACTGGCCCATTCGCTATCTGAGATGGGATAGATAATATAAGCTTTCAACTGTCTGGTCACTTCCTTCTTGACAACTTCTAAGATGGTGGGGTTCAGTCTTCTTTGAGGTTGACAGACAGGCCTAGCTCCCTCTTCTATAAATATCCTGTGCTGACAAACTTGAGGGCTGATGCCTACTATATCCACTAAGCTCCACCCAATTGCTTTCTTGTGTCTTCTCAGCACACTAAGCAGCTGCTCCTCCTGTTGGGATGTAAGTTCCCTTGCAATGATAACTAGGAGCTTCTGATTGTCCTCAAGATAAGCATACTTGAGGTGGGGTGGAAGGGGCTTTAACTCCATTTTCTACTCATGGCTGGGCACTTGATTATCTGGAGCTAGTGAGAATGGCAAAGTGTCCTCATTGTCTTCAGAGGGTTTTCCCACACTTGTATCTTGCTCCATGTGCATCTCTTCTACTGCTTCTTGCTGAACTGCAGCTACAGTCTCATTAATAATGTCACACTGGAAGATGGAATGATCTTCCAGATGGTGCTTCATAGTTTCATCAAAGTTGAAGCTCACTGCTTTGCCATCTATCTCAAAGGAGTAAGTTCCTGAGAATGCATCCAACTTGAATTAGGGGCATTTCCAAAATATAGAAGTCAATAGGAAATGTGAGCCCCTTAATGCTCACCAGCACGTCCTCAACAATTCCAACCACAGAGATAATGCTTTTATCTGCTAAAACAAAACGTGATGCCAACCTTTTTAAGGGAGGGAGCCTCAAAGCATCATATACAGATAATGGCATTATACTAACACACGCGCCTAAATCACACATGCAGTCAGAAAATTTCACACTATCTATAGTAATAGTAACCATGCATGGACCTGGGTCACTACATTTTTCAGGTATATCACCCACTAAAGCAGAAATAGAGCTACCTAGAGGAATAGTTTCTAATTCATTTAATTTATCTTTATGGATGCACAAATCTTTTAAAAACTTAGCATATTTAGGTACCTGCTGAATGGCATCAAAAAGTGGAATGGTTACCTTTTTAAATATTACTACCATTTTAGGGTCTAGTTCCATCTGCTTTCTGGCCTTCCTAGCAAGGTGTGGAAATGGAATAGGAATGGAGCTTGCTGAGACGGAAGTGTACTGGAGCTTGCTGGTTGAGTGTTGGAGGTTGATGAGCGGATATTTTATACGCTTTTTGGGGATAATTTCATATAGTTTTGAGTATGTTTTAGTTAGTTTTTAGTCTATTTCTATTAGTTTTTAGGAAAAATTCATATTTCTGGACTTTACTATGAGTTGTGTGTTTTTCTGTAATTTCAGGTATTTTTCTGGCTGAAATTGAAGGAGTTGAGCAAAAATCTGATTCAGGCTGAAAAAGGACTGCTGATGCTGTTGGATTCTGACCTCCCTGCACTCAAAGTGGATTTTCTGGAGCTACTCAACTCGAAATGGCGTGCTTCCAATTTCGTTGGAAAGTAGACATCCAGGGCTTTCCAGCAATATATAATAGTCCATACTTTGCACAAGGATAGATGACGTAAACTGGCGTTCAACGCCAGTTCTTTGCCCAATTCTGGCGTCCAGCGCCAGAAAAGGATCAAAAGCTGGAGTTGAACGCCCAAACTGGCATAAAAACTGGCGTTCAACTCCACAAATGGCCTCTACACGTGAATTGCTTAAGTCTCAGCCCCAGCACACACCAAGTGGGCCCCAGCACACACCAGGTGGGCCCCAGAAGTGGATCTCTGCATCATCCATCATAGTTTATCCAATTTTTGTAAACCTAGGCTACTAGTTTAGTATTTAAACACCTTTTAGAGACTTATTTTGTATCTCATGACATTTTCAGATCTAAACTTTGTATTCTCTGACGGCATGAGTCTCTAAACCCCATTGTTGGGGGTGAGGAGCTCTGCTGTGTCTCGATGAATTAATGCAAGTATTTCTGTTTTCCATTCAAACACGTTTGTTCCTATCTAAGATGTTCATTCGCGCTTAACCGTGATGAAGGTGATGATCTATGACATTCATCACCTTCCTCAAATCATGAACGTGTGCCTGACAACCACCTCCGTTCTATATACGATTGAATGAGTATCTCTTAGATTCCTTAATCAAAATCTCCGTGGTATAAGCTAGAATTGATGGCGGCATTCATGAGAATCCGGAAAGTCTAAACCTTGTCTGTGGTATTCCGAGTAGGATTCAAGGATTGAATGACTGTGACGAGCTTCAAACTCCTGAAGGCTGGGCGTTAGTGACAGACGCAAAAGGATAGTAAATCCTATTCCAACCGGATCGAGAACCAACCGGTGATTAGCCGTGCTGTGACAGAGCACGTGAGCGTAGTTTTCACTGGAAGGATGGAAGGTAGCCATTGACAACGGTGATCCACCAACACACAGCTTGCCATAGGAGGACGTGCGTGCGTGAATCAGAAGACAGAGGAAAGCAGAGATTCAGAAGACAAAGCATCTCCAAAACTCCAACATATTCTCCATTACTGCACAACAAGTAACCTTTAATTTATGCTCTCTTGGTTGTCCACAATTCTACTGATAAACATAATTGACTTCCTGACTAAGATTTACAAGATAACCATAGATTGCTTCAAACCAACAATCTCCGTAGGATTCGACCCTTACTCACGTAAGGTATTACTTGGACGACCCAGTGCACTTGCTGGTTAGTGGTACGCGTTGTGAAAAGTGTGATTCACAATTCGTGCACCAAGTTTTTGGCGCCGTTGCCGGGGATTGTTCGTGTTTGAACAACTGACGGATTATTTTATTGCTTAGATTAGGAAAACTCTTTCCTTTTTTTGGTTTAGAGTCTTTTATTATTTATCCCTTATTAAAACACTTTAAATTTATAGCTCAGTTAGTTAGAACGTGGTGTTTATGTTCATGGTAATTGGCTATCATATTTTTAAAACCTTTTTCAAAAATAATTTTTTCTATTAAATCCTGTGCCAAACTTTAAGTTTGGTGTTTTCTTGTTGATTTCCCTTTGGTTTTCAAAAATTTTGGCTTGGTTTTCTAAAAATTTTAAGTTTGGTGTTCTTTCTTCGTGTTCTTGAGTTTTCCTTGTGACTTGACTTTAAAATTTTTAAGTTTGGTGTTCCTTGGTGTTTTCCCTCCAAAATTTTCGAAAATAGGGAGCATTAGATCTAAAAATTTTAAATCTTGTGCTATCTTATTGTTTTTCTCTCTCCTCTTTAAATTCAAAAATATCTTTTCTCTCTATTTTTAAAAAACAAATTTTCGAAAATTATATAAAAAAAAATTTAATTTCAAAATTCAAATTCTTTTTAGTTATTTTATTTTATTTAAGTATTTACTTCTTATAAAATAAAATAAATAAAAAGGTAAATCAGTCCAAGTTATATCCATATATCCATCATGGACATAAGTGGAGATGGACAGTCCAGGAGGACTTTGGGGTCATATTCTAACCCCTCTACTGCTTCATATGGGAGTAGCATCTGCATACCCTCCATTGGAGTTAGTAGCTTTGAGTTGAATCCTCAGCTCATTATCATGGTGCAGCAAAGTTGTCAGTATTCTGGTCTTCCACAGGAAGAACCTACAGAGTTTCTGGCACAATTTTTACAAATTGCTGACACAGTACATGATAAGAAATAGATCAGGATGTCTACAGACTATTACTGTTTCCATTTGCTGTAAAAGATCAAGCTAAGAGGTGGTTAAATAACCAACCTAAGGCCAGCATAAGAACATGGAAACAGCTGACAGAAAAATTCCTGAATCAGTATTTTCCCCCAAAAAGGATGACACAGCTAAGGCTGGACATCCAAGGCTTTAAACAAGGAGATAATGAATCTCTTTATGATGCCTGGGAGAGATACAGAGAGATGCTACGAAAATGCCCCTCTGAAATATTTTCAGAGTGGGTTCAGTTAGACATCTTCTACTATGGGCTTGCAGAAGGAGCTCAGATGTCTCTAGATTACTCAGCTGGTGGATCTATCCATATGAGAAAGACAATTGAAGAGGCTCAAGAGCTCATTGATACAGTTGCCAGGAATCAGCATCTGTATCTAAGCAGCAACCCTTCCATGAATGAAGAGGTTAAAACAGTAACTGCTGAATTCAGTACTGTAAAACAAGCTGCTGAATTCAATCAGCAATTGGATTTTCTAACAAAGCAGCTAGCTGAATTCAAAGACAGGCTACAGGAGACAAGGATAGCTAATATACATATGGACGAACAGTTTAAGCAGACAAAGCAGCAGCTATCAAGGCAAATAGCAGAAGAATGCCAAGCAGTTCAATTAAGAAGTGGGAAAACATTAAATACCCCACCTCAAGGCATCAAAAATTCAAGAAATGAGCGACCCACCAAAGATTCACCTGAGGACAGTAAGAGCCCAGGGAAAAATAATTCTGGCACTAAAACGCCAGAAAATGGGTGGAAGCTGGCACTGAACGCCCAGACCATGCCCAAAACTGGCGTTCAGCGCCAGAAACAAGGCAGGATTGGCGTTCAACGCCAGAAATGGGCAAGAATCTCGCGTTGAACGCCCAAATGGGGCAAAATCCAGCGTTGAACGCCCAAAATGGGCACATTTCTGGCGTTCAGGCGCCAGGAACAGACAGTGAGCTGGCGTCTAACGTCACTCCAGCTTCTGACTCTGGCACTCAATTGCCAGTGAGGGATCAGACACACACAAGTGCTGATAGCAACCCCTCTAAAAAGGCTTCTTTAACCACTAAGGTTGAGGAATATAAAGCCAAGATACCTTATCCTCAAAAACTCCGGAAAGAGGAGCAGGATAAGCAATTTGCTCGCTTTGCAGATTATCTAAGGACTCTTGAAATAAAGATTCCATTTGCAGAGGCACTTGAGCAAATACCTTCTTATGCCAAGTTCATGAAAGAGATCTTGAGTCATAAAAAGGAGTGGAGAGAAATAGAAAGAGTTCTCCTCACTGAAGAATGCAGTGCAGTCATTCTGAAAAGCTTTCCTGAAAAGCTTAAAGACCCTGGGAGTTTTCTGATACCATGCATATTAGAAGGTGATTGCACCAAGACAGCTTTATGCGATCTTGGGGCAAGCATCAACCTGATACCTGCATCCACTATCAGGAAGCTCGGCTTAACTGAAGAAGTTAAACCAACCCAGATATGTCTCCAACTTGCTGATGGTTCCACTAAATACCCATCTGGCGTGATTGAGGACATGATTGTCAGAGTTGGGCTATTCGCCTTTCCTACTGACTTTGTTGTGCTGGAAATGGAGGAGCACAAGAGTGCTACTCTCATTCTAGGAAGACCCTTCCTAGCAACTGGACGATCCCTCATTGATGTCCAACAGGGGGAAATAACCCTGAGAGTCAATGATGATGAGTTTAAGTTGAACGCTGTCAAAGCCATGCAGCATCCAGACACATCAACAGACTGCATGAAAGTTGATCTCATTGACTCTTTGGTAGAAGAGATCAACATGGCTGAGAGTCTCGAATCAGAGTTGGAAGACATCTTTAAAGATGTTCAGCCTGATTTGGAGAATTCAGACGACATGAAAGAGCCTCTGAACTTTCTTCTGAAAGAGGAAAAACCTCCTAAACCCGAGCTCAAGCCACTACCACCATCCTTGAAATATGCATTTCTGGGAGAAGATGACACTTTTCCAGTGATCATAAGCTCTGCTTTAAATTCACAGGAAGAGGAAGCACTTATTCAAGTGCTAAGGACACACAAGACAGCTCTTGGGTGGTCCATAGGTGACCTTAAGGGCATAAGCCCAGCTAGATGCATGCACAAAATCCTATTGGAGGATAATGCCAAACCAGTGGTTCAACCACAGAGGCGGCTAAATCCAGCCATGAAGGAAGTGGTGCAGAAAGAGGTCACCAAGTTACTAGAGGCTGGGATTATTTATCCTATTTCTGATAGCCCCTGGGTGAGCCCTGTTCAAGTCGTCCCAAAAAAGGGAGGCATGACAGTGATTCATAATGAAAAAAATGAACTGGTTCCTACAAGAACAATTACAGGGTGGCGCATGTGTATTGACTACAGAAGGCTCAATACAGCCACCAGAAAGGATCATTTTCCTTTACCATTCATAGACCAGATGCTAGAGAGACTAGCAGGTCATGATTATTACTGCTTTTTGGATGGCTATTCAGGCTATAACCAGATTGCAGTGGATCCCCAGGATCAAGAGAAAACAGCATTCACATGTCCATCTGGAGTGTTTGCTTATAGAAGGATGCCATTTGGGCTATGTAATGCGCCTGCAACCTTCCAGAGATGCATGCTCTCTATTTTCTCTGACATGGTGGAAAAATTTCTGGAAGTCTTCATGGATGACTTCTCAGTATATGGAGACTCATTCAGCTCCTGTCTTGATCACCTGAAACTTGTTCTGAAAAGATGCCAAGAGACCAACCTAGTTTTAAACTGGGAAAAGTGTCACTTCATGGTGACTGAAGGAATTGTTCTTGGGCATAAAATCTCAAACAAGGGAATAGAGGTAGATCAAGCAAAAATAGAAGTAATTAAAAAATTACCACCACCTGCCAACGTTAAGGCAATCAGAAGCTTTCTGGGGCATGCAGGATTCTATAGGAGGTTTATAAAGGATTTTTCAAAAATCGCAAAACCTCTAAGCAATCTGCTAGCTGCTGACACGCCATTTGTGTTTGACACAGAGTGCCTGCAGGCGTTTGAAACACTGAAAGCTAAGCTGGTCACAGCACCAGTCATTTCTGCACCAGACTGGACATTACCATTTGAGCTAATGTGTGATGCCAGTGATCATGCCATTGGTGCAGTATTGGGACAGAGGCATGACAAGCTTCTGCATGTCATTTATTATGTCAGTCGCGTTTTAAATGATGCCCAGAAAAATTACCCAACCACAGAAAAGGAATTACTTGCAGTGGTTTACACCATTGACAAGTTCAGATCCTACTTAGTAGGATCAAAGGTGATTGTGTACACTGACCATGCTGCTCTTAAATATCTACTCACGAAGCAGGATTCAAAACCCACGCTCATCGGATGGGTATTGCTTCTGCAAGAGTTTGATATAGAAATAAGAGACAGAAAAGGGACAGAGAACCAAGTAGCTGATCATCTGTCCCGGATAGAGCCAATGGAAGGGACGTCCCTCCCCTTTCTTGAGATCTCTGAGACATTCCCTGATGAGCATCTATTTGACATTCAGGAAGCACCATGGTTTGTCGATATTGCAAACTATAAAGCTGCAAGGTTCATACCCAAGGAGTACAATAGAATACAAAAGAAGAAATTAGTTACTGATGCAAAGTACTACTTGTGGGATGAACCCTATCTCTTTAAGAGATGTGCAGACGGAATTATCCGTAGGTGTGTCCCCAGAGAGGAAGCACAGAGAATCCTATGGCATTGCCATGGATCTCAATATGGAGGCCATTTCGGAGGTGAGCGAACAGCCACCAAGGTCCTCCAATGTGGCTTCTATTGGCCCACACTCCATAAAGATTCCCGGGAGTTTGTACGTAATTGTGACAGTTGCCAAAGAGCTGGTAATCTGCCTCATGGTTACGCCATGCCTCAACAAGGAATCTTGGAAATAGAGTTGTTTGATGTATGGGGAATTGACTTCATGGGACTTTTCCCACCATCATACTCAAACACTTATATTCTGGTGGCAGTTGACTATGTATCAAAATGGGTTGAGGCTATTGCCACACCCAACAATGATACTAAAACAGTGCTGAAGTTCCTCCAGAAACATATCTTTAGCAGGTTTAGTGTCCCTAGAGTACTAATCAGTGATGGGGGCACTCACTTCTGCAATAAACAGCTTTACTCTGCCATGGTTCGGTATGGAATTCGCCACAAGATAGCCACCCCATATCATCCACAAACCAATGGGCAAGCTGAAGTCTCTAATAGAGAATTAAAGAGAATCCTGGAACGGACAGTAAGTACCCGTAGAAAGGATTGGGCACGGAGCTTGGATGATGCTCTGTGGGCTTACAGAACAGCATTCAAGACCCCTATAGGGACCTCTCCATACCAACTTGTTTATGGTAAGGCATGTCACCTGCCCGTGGAACTGGAACATAAAGCCTATTGGGCAACCAGGTTCCTAAACTTTGATGCCAAATTAGCAGGAGAAAAATGATCACTCCAGCTAAATGAGCTAGAGGAATTCAGATTCACAGCTTTCGAAAATGCCAAGCTTTATAAAGAAAAATAAAAAAAATGGCATGACAGAAAGCTGTCATCTAGAATCTTTGAACCAGGACAGAAGGTCCTGTTGTTTAACTCTAGACTCAGGCTATTCCCCGAGAAATTGAAATCCCGGTGGAGGGGACCATACGTGATTACAAGTGTGTCACCATATGGTTACGTGGAGCTTCAAGATATTGATTCTGATAAGAAGTTCATTGTCAATGGACAGAGAATCAAGCATTATCTTGAAGGCAACATTGAGCAAGAATGCTCAAGGCTGAAGCTAGATTAAAAGCTCAGCAAGGTCCAGCTAAAGACAATAAAGAAGCGCTTGCTAGGAGGCAACCCAGCCATGGGGCATCAATCCTCTAAGCATTTTTGCCCTATTTTTATTTTTATTTGTTTATATAAAGTTAACTGACACTAAGGTACAGAATCATTTGTATAAGTTTACAGGGTTACAGAAGGAATCCGCACACAAAACAGAGATAGGGAGCTCAATGGCAAGAAAACGCCAGTAAAGGGGCATTTTGGGCGTTCAGCGCCCAAAATGGGCATCCACTGGGCGCTGAACGCCAGTAAGGGCAGCAATCTGGGCGTTCAACGCCAGAAACAGGCACCCAATGGGCGTTGAGCGCCAGTAATGGCAGCAACTGGGCGCTGAACGCCCAGGAGATCAGCATTTGGGCGTTGAACGCCCAAAACAAGCAGTGTTTGGGCGTTCAAACGCCAGGAAGACAGGGAGGAGCCAAATCCATTTATCCCACACGTATTTCCATTCTAATTTCAAATTTTATGCTTCAATGCATGATTTTTACATGAACATGTCAAGAACCCTGATTTCTAAAATCCTTAATTTCAAAAAATCCATCTTTCCAAGTTCAATCCAACCCTTTTCAAAATCTTTTATGAAAATAAATCTATCTTTTTCTCTCAAAAATCTTTTCAACTAATCCATATCTTTTTCAAATATCCATATTATCTTTCTCAAAATTCAGAGTTATCTTTTCAAAAATCTATCATATCCTTTCAAAATTAAACTCTATCTTCTATCTTATCTTTTTCAACTCAATCTTTTTATCTTATCTCCTCCAATTTTTCGAAAACCCACCCCCCCACCCCTTTAAAATTGGGTTCGGCCTCCCCCCTCCTCCATCAACAAGTGCACCTCGATCTCCTTCTATCCCTCTCCTTTCTTTTCTTTTGCTTGAGGACAAGCAAACCTCTAAGTTTGGTGTGTTTATCCGAGATCACTAAGATCATGGCTCCCAAAGGAAAACAATCCACTCCAAGAGGCAAGAAAGAGAGCGTTCCAAAACCACTTTGGAATCAAGGGAAGTTCTTATCTAAAGAACATTCAGACCATTATCTTAAAGTAATGGGTCTGAGATCAGTGATCCCGGAAGTTAGATTCGATCTGAAAGAAGACGAATATCCGGAGATCCAGGAGAAAATTTGAATCAGGAACTGGGAAGTCCTAGCTAATCCTGAAACGAAAGTAGGAAGGAACATGGTCCAGGAGTTCTATGCTAATATGTGGCAGAATGACAAGCAAAGACTATCTGGAACTGCCTGCTACGAATTTCGGACCATGGTCAGGGGAAAGATTGTTCATACCACCCCTGACAAGATCAGAGAGATATTAAAGCTACCTCAGCTAAAGGATGATCCAGACTCCTTCAACAGGAGGATGATGAGAGCAGACATTGGCCTGGATAAGATTCTAGAGGACATATGTATCCCTGGAGCCAGGTGGACCTCCAACACAAAGGGCGTCCCAAATCAACTCAAGAGAGAGGATCTCAAACCAGTTGCCAGAGGATGGCTGGACTTCATTGGGCGTTCTCTGTTGCCCACTAGCAACCGTTCTGAAGTCACAGTTAAAAGAGCAGTGATGATTCATTGCATCATGACGGGGAAGGAAGTGGAGGTTCATCAGCTGATTTCCACTGAACTCTACAAGATTGCTAATAAAAATTCAAAAGAGGCCAGGTTGGCTTATCCAAGCGTGATTTCTCTGCTCTGCAAGGACGCTGGAGTCAAGATGGGAATAACTGAATATATCCTAATTGAAAAGTCAATCACCAAAGCATCAATGGAGAGACAACAAGCACAGGAGGATCTTATCAAGAAGAGAGTACAGGAATTCCTCCCAGAGATTCCTCAAGCGGAATATTGGGAATATCTTGAGACGTCTGTCACCAAGATACAGGAAGCTATGGAGCAAATAATAAAACAACAGAAGGAACACAGTCAAATGCTGACCCATATGTTTAAAGAACAAGAGGAGCAGGGACGTGACTTAAGGGAACTGAAGCGCCAAAAGTCTTCTGTAATACCAAGCATCCCAAGGATCAGAGGAACCCCCATACCCCCAGAATAAAGGTTGTTAATTTCCAATTTCTGCCTTAACTCTGTGACAGTGTCCTTATAAAAAGTTTACCTTAGAAGTCATATAATAGTAATTAGTATCTATTTGATTTTATCTCCAATTAAGCTATAGTTTATTTTTCTCATCATCATTAAACATGAATAAAATAGTGGATCTTTTGAATAAGAAGCAATAAAATTTCGAGTTTAATAAAAGAAATTCTAATTGGTTAAATGTGGTGGCAATGCTTTCTGTCTTCTGAATGAATGCTTGAACAGTGCATATGTCTTTTGAATTTTTTGTTTAAGACTGTTAAATATGTTGGCTCTTGAAAGAATGATGAACATGAGACATGTTATTGATAATCTGAAAATCATAAAAATGATTCTTGAAGCAAGAAAAAGCAGCAAAGAACAAAGCTTGCAAAAAAAAAAAAAAAAAAAAAGCAAGCAGAAAAAGCCAAAAGCTCTTAAAACCAAAAGGCAAGGGCAAATAAAAAGGATCCCAAGGCTTTGAGCATCAGTGGATAGGAGGGCCTAAAGGAATAAAATCCTGGTCTAAGCGGCTAAACCAAGCTGTCCCTAACCATGTGCTTGTGGCGTGCAGGTGTCAAGTGAAAACTTGAGACTGAGCGGTTAAAGTCAAGGTCCAAAGCAAAAAAGAAGAGTGTGCTTAAGAACTCTGGACACCTCTAATTGGGGACTTTAGCAAAGCTGAGTCACAATCTGAAAAGGTTCACCCAGTTATGTGTCTGTGGCATTTATGAATCCGGTAGTAATACTGGAAAACAAAGTGCTTAGGACCACAGCCAAGACTCATAAAGAAGCTGTGTTCAAGAATCATCACACTGAACAAGGAGAATCAATAACACTATCTGAGTTCTAAGTTCCTATAGATGCCAATCACTCTGAGCTTCAATGGATAAAGTGAGATGCCAAAACTGTTCAGAAGCAAAAAGCTACTAGTCCCGCTCATCTAATTAGAATCTGAGCTTCACTCAAAAAAAAACTCTGAGATATTATTGCTTCTCAACTTATTAGTCTTCTATTTTATTTAAGTTGCTTGAGGACAAGCAACAGTTTAAGTTTGGTGTTGTGATGAGCGGATATTTTATACGCTTTTTGGGGATAATTTCATATAGTTTTGAGTATGTTTTAGTTAGTTTTTAGTCTATTTCTATTATTTTTTAGGAAAAATTCATATTTCTGGACTTTACTATGAGTTGTGTGTTTTTCGGTAATTTCAGGTATTTTTCTGGCTGAAATTGAAGGAGTTGAGCAAAAATCTGATTCAGGCTGAAAAAGGACTGCTGATGCTGTTGGATTCTGACCTCCCTGCACTCAAAGTGGATTTTCTGGAGCTACAGAACTTGAAATGGCGTGCTTCCAATTGCGTTGGAAAGTAGACATCCAGGGCTTTCCAGAAATATATAATAGTCCATACTTTGCATAAGGATAGATGACGTAAACTGGCGTTCAACGCCAGTCTCTGCCCAATTCTGGCGTCCAGCGCCAGAAAAGGATCAAAAGCTAGAGTTGAACGCCCAAACTGGCATAAAAACTGGCGTTCAACTCCACAAATGGCCTCTGCACGTGAATTGCTTAAGTCTCAGCCCCAGCACACACCAGGTGGGCCCCAGAAGTGGATCTCTGCATCATCCATCATAGTTTATCCAATTTTTGTAAACCTAGGCTACTAGTTTAGTATTTAAACAACTTTTAGAGACTTATTTTGTATCTCATGACATTTTCAGATCTAAACTTTGTATTCTCTGACGGCATGAGTCTCTAAACCCCATTGTTAGGGGTGAGGAGCTCTGCTGTGTCTCGATGAATTAATGCAAGTATTTCTGTTTTCCATTCAAACACGTTTGTTCCTATCTAAGATGTTCATTCGCGCTTAACCGTGATGAAGGTGATGATTTGTGACATTCATCACCTTCCTCAAATCATGAACGTGTGCCTGACAACCACCTCCGTTCTATATACGATTGAATGAGTATCTCTTAGATTCCTTAATCAGAATCTCCGTGGTATAAGCTAGAATTGATGGCGGCATTCATGAGAATCCGGAAAGTCTAAACCTTGTCTGTGGTATTCCGAGTAGGATTCAAGGATTGAATGACTGTGACGAGCTTCAAACTCCTGAAGGCTGGGCGTTAGTGACAGACGCAAAAGGATAGTAAATCCTATTCCAACCGGATCGAGAACCAACCGGTGATTAGCCGTGCTGTGACAGAGCGCGTGAGCATAGTTTTCACTGGAAGGATGGAAGGTAGCCATTGACAACGGTGATCCACCAACACACAGCTTGCCATAGGAGGACGTGCGTGCGTGAATCAGAAGACAGAGGAAAGCAGAGATTCAAAAGACAAAGCATCTCCAAAACTCCAACATATTCTCCATTACTGCACAACAAGTAACCTTTAATTTATGCTCTCTTGGTTATTCACAATTCTACTGATAAACATAATTGACTTCCTGACTAAGATTTACAAGATAACCATAGATTGCTTCAAACCAACAATCTCCGTGGGATTCGACCCTTACTCACGTAAGGTATTACTTGGACGACCCAGTGCACTTGCTGGTTAGTGGTACGCGTTGTGAAAAGTGTAATTCACAATTCGTGCACCAGAGGTACTTGATGATCCCATCTGTGAGACGAGAGTTTGTATAGTAGAGGTTAGACCGGTAAGTGTGCTTTCCATGGTCTGTTGTCTTTGTGCAAGAGAGTGAAGCAACTCGTCATTGGGAGAGGAAGATGGGTAAGTGACTTGAGGGCCCTGCTGTTGGTTGTTTTGAGATCCCTGGGCTTTCCTTTGGTGAGGTGCCCGGTAAGGCTGGTTTTAATTTTACCACGCTTCATCCGCGGTCTTGTACTTTTTCAGAGAACCATTACTCGCACCATCTAGTGTAGTCTTATCGTGAGGCTTCATGCCTTGTGTGAAGTAGCTGATCAACACCAACTTGTCAATCATGTGGTGGGGGCATGCGTCCAGAAGATTCCTGAAGCACTCCCAATACTCATAAAGGGTTTCTGACTTGCCTTGGATGATGCAGGAAATCTCCTTCCTCGGTCTATCTGTAACTTTAGCTGGAAAGTATTTTTCCAAAAATTCTCTCCTGAGCATATCCCAGTTAGTAACAACTACTTTAGGTTGAGTGTAGTACCACTCCCTCGCCTTTTCCTCAAGAGAAAATAGGAAGGCGGTTAGCAGAATAAAAGTCTCATCTGCACCATGACGCTTAACAGTAGAACAGGCTATCTGAAAATCCCTGAGGTGCTTGATAGGCTCCTGAGCAGGTAAGCCATGAAATTTAGGCATTAAGTTGATTAGCGTAGTCTTCAGTTCAAAATCTGTAGCCAGATTTGGGTGACGCGCTTGATACGGTTGCAGTGTAAAGTCTGGAGCTCCTGCTTCCTGGAGAGTAATCCTCTTAGGCTCCGCCATGTTACCTACACGTAAATCAATAGAATCAGTAGTAGAGGAGCTTGTTTCTTCCTCGAATGCCACTTCAGACTCAACTTCAGAAGATACTGGTGAATTGGTAGTAACCAGTTCACCACCCTCAAAGGCTAGCCGACGCCGAGCTCGCCTAATATGTGAAATAGTTCCTTCAATCTCAGGATCAAACGCGGCTAAGTTCGGATCAGGCAGCGAACGCGTCATTCAATGAAAGAAACATACAGCTCATGGTAATAAAATAAAATATGCAAAAAATATGTACACCAACTAATAATTTAGCACACAATTGCAACCCCCCGGCAACGGCGCCAAAAATTGATGGAGGCGGAAATCAGCCAATTAAGAAATTATAGTAAGAACAGCGTTGCAAGTACAGTTCTTAACCGACAAAAATCCTCTTATCAATTTAGAAGGGTTGTCACAAAATTAGAATAAAAATACTGGGAGTAAGAATCCTAGGTCATCTCCCAACGAGTTGACAAAAGAGTGCTATTTTATTAGTCAGGAATTTTTTGAGAATTTTTAGAGTTGGAGAACGGAAAATTAAAATAATTATAAATTAAGGCAATGGAAATTAACGAGAGGATTTATATAATCAATTAAAAAGCCTTGACCGAGAATGATTAATCAGAAGTTCTATCCTTGTTGGAATTCACTCAAGTATAGTATCAAGAGGTTGTTGTTTTCACTTACTTAACCCTTACTAAATAAAGGAAAGTCAAATGATTGAGCTAACTCTTATTCGTAAGTCCTAATCCTCTCCCTTGGGAAGGATTAGCGTTAGTAAATAGAGAATTAGCCAACAACTTCCAATTTAACTAATCACTTGAGCATTTCAACTCAAGTGTCTCTGGTGTGCGAAATCATGATCATTCCATTCCTTGGTAACGGCGCTAAAAACTCAATATGCACGTTCATGATCTTATATCTGTTTCACAACTTCATACAACTAACCAGCAAGTGCACTGGGTCGTCCAAGTAATAAACCTTACGTGAGTAAGGGTCGATCCCACGGAGATTATCGGCTTGAAGCAAGCTATGGTCACCTTGTAAATCTCAGTCAGGCGGATTAAATTGTATTAAGAAATTATAGTGGATGAAAATTAAATAAAATATAAAATAGGATAGTGGTACTTATGTAATTCATTGGTGAGAATTTCAGATAAGCATATAGAGATGCTTTCGTTCCTCTGATCTCTGCTTTCCTACTGTCTTCATCCAATCAATCCTACTCCTTTCCATGGCAAGCTGTATGTTGGGCATCACTGTTGTCAATGGCTACTTCCCGTCCTCTCAGTGAAAATGGTCCAAGATGCTTTGTCACGGCACGGCTATTCATCTGTCGGTTCTCAATCATACTGGAATAGGATCCATTGATCCTTTTGCATCTGTCACTATGCCCAGCACTCGCGAGTTTTAAGCTCGTCACAGCCATTCCTTCCCAGATCCTAATCGGAATACCACAGACAAGGTTTAGACTTTCCGGATCTCAGGAATGGCCATCCATGGGTTCTACCATATACCACGAAGACGCTAATAACTCGGACTCGGTCCCCTGTATTAGATATCCAAGAGATATCCATTCAATCGAAGGTAGAACGGAAGTGGTTGTCAGGCACGCGTTCATAGGGGAATGATGATGACTTTGTCACGATCATCACATTCATGTTGAAGTGCGAATAAATATCTTAAAAGCGGAATAAGTTGAATTGAATAGAAAAACAGTAGTACTTTGTATTAATCTTTGAGGAACAGCAGAGCTCCACACCTTAATCTATGGTGTGTAGAAACTCTACCGTTGAAAAATACATAAGTGAAAGGTTCAGGCATGGATGAATGGCCAGCCCCCATACGTGATCTAAAGATGAAACTAAAGATGAAAACTCAATAGTAAGAAGTCCTATTTATACTAAACTAGTTACTAGGGTTTACAGAAATGAGTAAATGATGCAGAAATCCACTTCCGGGGCCCACTTGGTGTGTGCTTGGGCTGAGCATGAATCTTTCACGTGGAGAGGTCAATTTCGGAGTTGAACGCCAGTTTGTAACGTGTTTCTGGCGTTGAACTCCACTTTGCAACTTGTTTCTGGCGCTAAACGCCAGATTGCAGCATGGAACTGGCGTTGAACGCCAGTTTATGTCATTAATCCTTATTCAAAGTATGAACTATTATATATTGCTGGAAAGCCCTGGATGTCTACTTTCCAACGCAATTGGAAACGTGCCATTTGGAGTTCTGTAGCTCCAGAAAATCCACTTTAATTGCAGGGAGGTCAGAATCCAACAGCATCTGCAGTCCTTCTTCAACATCTGAATCTGATTTTTGCTCAGGTCCCTTGATGCCAGGGCATTTTGGCCAGTTTCACTGACCTTTTCTTTACTGTTTTTAAGGTAGTTTCATGCATTTTCTTGGAAAATAAGCTAGTTTTGGGTAGATATTCACTTACATCTTGATTCAAGCATACATTGTGCACTTTACATGATTTCATGAGAATTTTGCATGAATTATATGATAAATTGGATGATGCATGATCCCATGATTAAGAGCAAGACTTTGATGTACTTTGTTTGATTGATTTCAGGCCAAAAGAAGAAGAGAAGAAGCCACGTTAGTGGCTACGTTAGTTACACTAACGTGGGCACTAACGTGGAAGGAAGGAAAGCCCCAACGTTAGTGAGAAAAGTTAGTGGCATTAACTTTGAAGAAAGGAAATGGAGCCAACGTTAGTGACACTTAACATTATCACTAACGTTGGACCAACCTCATAAGTGGCCATGTTAGTTGCCACGTTAACTTAGTTAACGTGGCCTCTAACGTTAAGTAAAGGGGAAGCCAACGTTAGTGACATTCAACTTTATCACTAACGTTGGCCAAGTCACAATAAGCCACGTTAACTCCCATGTTAACCTAGTTAACGTGGAAGCTAACGTGAAGAAACAAGGTGGTCGACAATGTTAGTGACACCAAACATTGTCACTAACGTTGGAAGGAACCAACACAAGCCCCAATAAGCCACGTTAACTCCCACGTTAACCTAGTTAACGTGGAAGCTAACGTGAAGAAGGGAGGTGATCGCCAACGTTAGTGACACCCAACATTGTCACTAACATTGGAATGAGCCCACACAAGCCACTATGAGCCACGTTAACTCCCACGTTAACTTAGTTAACTTAGTTAACGTGGTAGTTAATGTGGGCAAAAGTCCCACCTGGCAGCCTGACCATGCCTTCTTCAAACACGCATAACTTGAGCCACGAAACTCCAAATGAGGTGATTTCAGTAGAATTGGAAAGTAGGATTCCAGAGCTTTCCAAGCATATATGGCATTACATGGTGGACACTAAATTTGAGGGAGAAAACTTGCCCCGAAAGTGCAAAGATGAACATGGTATCAATCTGTAGTAAGGCCAGCTGACCTCTTCACCTTCCAAGAAGTGTAACTCGAGTTGTAGAGCTCCAAATGATGCTCTTCGAAAGGCATTGGAAAGTAGACATCCAGGGCTTTCCAACAATATATAATAGTATGGGGTGGACACTAATTTTGAGCTCCAGAAACTGGTAATAATGAAGCCCTGATCGCTAGCGTTATTGGCACTCAAGTTTTCCAGTAACGCCGGCAACTATGCCAGCGACCATGTCCACTTCAAAGGAGCATAACTTGAGCTACAGAGGTCCAATTGAGGTGATTTCAGTTGCGTTAGAAAGCTGACATTTAGAGCTTTCCAACGATATGTAATACTCTATAGTGGGCATGAAATTGGAGCACAAACAAGAGGCATCTTCTAAGCCCCAAAAACACCAACTGGGCAGCAAGTGCAACGTTAGCCACAATAACTTTAGCACTAACGCCACGCTTGTAGCGTTAGTGTGGCTAACTTTAGCACTAACTTTAGCACCTGGACCTCAACTTGACTCACTCTCTCTCAAGTCCACTTCAAAGCTCAAGCAAGCAAGCCCACAATTGTCAACCAATCAAGACCACAAGAAGCATCTAGAATAGGAATTTTCATTTAATTGTAATTTGATTTTAATTTCATTTTCAATCTTCATCTTTACTTTTCTGCACTTTTTTTCTTTTCTATTTTGGTAGAGCAATGATCAACTAACTCTTTACATTGGGTTAGAGAGCTCTATTGTGATTCAATAGATTAAGTGTAGTTCTTATTCTTCTTCTTCTTTCTTTCCTCTTGATTTTACTAGAGAGCTTTCGATCTTCATCCAATTGGGTAGTTATCTTGGAAAAGAAACTATTCATACTTGGATCTCTTTTGAACCTTAAAAGAGGGATGAAGAGATCATGCTAGAAATGCTTTCTCATGCTGGACTAAATTGGGTTTGGATGGATATGTGACTATAATCCTCTCAACACTTGATTTGGGAAATACATGTGGTATAATCAGTGACCATACTTCATCTCTTCTCATGAGCAATTGACCAAGGAATTGGCTATTGATCAAGATTTGAGAGATCGAATTACAAGGAATTGTAATTCGATCACTTAAGATTGCCAAGGAGATCAATGAATGCATTGATTGAGGAAGAGATGAGAATGAACTTGATCCTGAGGATTGCAATATCTCTTGATCCCAATGTTCATTTTATTTTTAGTTCTTACATTTACTTTTCTTGCCATTTTACTTTTCTGCACTTTATTGCTTTCTTTACTTTTATGCAATTTACATTCCCTTTTTACTCATCATCCAAATCTGAATCGTCTAACTAGGATAATCAATCAACTATTGATTGCTTAATCCGTTAATTTCTGTGGGATTCTACCTTACTCTATTGTGAGTTTTTACTTGACGACAAATTCGGTACACTTGCCGAAGGAAATTTGTTATGAGACAAGTTTTCCGTGCATCAAGTTTATGGCGCCGTTGCCGGGGATTAATCGTGATTAACAAACTACCAGTTAATTGATTTACTAGATTAGACACTTTTCTTTTGTCTTTGTTTTCTTTTGTTTCTTTATTTTCTTTTGCTAACCAACTGTTTGTGATATTGCCTCACTGGGAATTTCCTCATCTGTGACAATGGAGATTCTAATTTCTTTTGGTGATTATTGTTTGAGACAGAGCTTTCTGCAGGAAAGAAAGGAGCATCCATCATATTTTAGTCAATCAAATTTCATGGGAAACTCTCCACCACCACAGAATGATTCACTTTACTATGCTCATGGTGGGTGGGAGTATCAAGAACATGAAATGGGGTACTTTCCAGAGCCACAAAATGATCCATATTTTGGTAAAATTGATCACTACTCAAGTTGTGGCTGGGAAGATCATAATCAAAGAGATTTCACTCATTCATACCCCATTCATCAAGAGCCATCACCTCTCAATTATACAACCTCACCTCCAAGTTTTACATGCCTAAATTCTTCATCATTTGAGTATGCCTCAGCACAAAAGTCTATCCCAAATCCATACAATTCATTTCACCATCCACAAAACTCAATCCCCTACCCACAAGAGTCATACCACTTTCAGAACACACAACCACAAAATAACCAATGCCATTCACAAGCCAACCCTGCCCAACCATTACAATCTACCCAACCTCCTTTAGATAAACTTACTAGGGTGGAACTCATCATTGAAGAACTCAGAAAAAGTAGAGTAGAGGAGAGACTCACTAGGATAGAACTCCTCCTTGAAGAAATAATAAAAATAATCGAAGAGGAGAAAATAGCAAAAAGGGACCATGAAGAAAAATTGAGGGAGAATGCACAACTCTATTTTGAAGAACAATTCATTGAAGAGCTGAGATCACAAAGAGATACCACTTCACTCTCTCCAGAAACAGAGGAGTTCATTCAAAGGTCAAGAATAAGGGAGGAAGACAATCAAGGGAGCCCACACTCCAATGAAATAGAGAGTTGCATAGAGGGTGAGTTCATTGAACCACCAATTCAAGAAGTTCTTGATGAAGAGGATGCTCCATCCATCATACAATACCCAAATCCTGAAATCAAGGTGGTAAAGACAATCAACATGAACACTAACAAAAGGATGGTGACCAAGAAAAGAAGGACAATATTCATGAAGAAGAAAAGGTCAACCAAAAGCCATCCCACCCCTACCCCAACAAGCAAGTTTACTCAAGCTAACAACAGAAGAAGCCTTGCTGGGGAGAGGCACTCAAAACAAGGGGCATTAACTGGCTCCTCTTTCCTCTTGAGGTCATTCCTCTTAACAAACTGGAAGAAGAGGAAGAAAGTCGTGAACAACATGTCAAGCTAATGACATTAAAAGAGCGCTTGTTGGGAGGCAACCCAACCGTAGGTAACATTTCCTTGCTTTGCTTAGTTTACTTTCAATAATTTGGCATATGATTGCACTCTAAGTTTGGTGTTGCCATGCAACAATTTGAATTTTAATCTTCACTGGGTACTTGCAACATTCTAGATTGACAGTGGCACACTAAGTTTGGTGTTGCCACTTAACTTTCATGCAAAGTACCATGCCAACACCACTTATTAATGCAATCAAAATTGTCTCTATTTTACTTCTTGTGCTTTTGTTGTGATCCATAATCTTGCTTGCTGAAACACATGCATACTCACACTTTATTTTAAGACATTCATGATCCATTAGAAATCCCGTCACCACTGTTTTAATTGTTGCTTGAGTATAAGCAATCATTCTATGTCTGGTGTGGGAAGGGGAAGAATAGGAGGAAAAGGGCAACAACAATGAAGATAAAATACAAGGTGGTAAAGTTCCTTACTCCTCTTACTTATTTCCAGCACTTTAATTTGCATGATTGTCTTCTATTTTCTTTGTATGCATGTGTGATTTCTCCTTGTGAATAAGCATGTCAATTCTGTCTTTTAAGCTTTTTGTTGATTAGGGCTGTGTTTGCTAGTCTGAATGTCATTACTACATCATCTCCTTACTTACTTGTATGCTTGTCCTTTTGAATCAAATGAAAGGAGAATGAGTATTTTTAAAAGACCAGAGTAGAGTTCATACTATGGAATGAGTTCATGAGTTTGTGGTGTGGTCATAAGTTAGCTAAGTTGGTTCAACCACAAGGGTGGGAAGACAACTATCTGTCATGAATACTATGCTTGAGACACACCCCATGAGACTAGCTAAATAAGAAGATCCTAATAAGAAAGAGGGAAAGAATAATGAAAGTGGAAGAATAAAAGAAAAAAAGTAAGCAATAAGGCTAGGCACCAATGGTTTTAATCTTGAAGCATGTGTCTGTGGTGCTCCTGTGTGAGGGATCTACTTGGATGAATAAGCTCTTTGGGGTGCTTTATCACTTGGTAACTTGGGTTAACTAACCCGGGATTATCAGCTGAAAGTCCACTATCAAGAGTAACCCTCACTATAGAGCATTTAGTAACCCAAAGAGGTGCTGGACACCAAGGTCTCAAGAAAAGAAAATAAATAAACCATATGCCTGTGGTGTGTATGTATGGGGGAGAGACTTGAGCAAGTAAGTCCTTAGGGGTGCTTCAACACCCAGCATTTTGAACCAACTGGTTCGGTAGTGTTGGCTGAAAGCTTATTCTAAAAAGTTGCCTCCTTACAGAGCACTTAGCTTAAGAACAAAAATAAGCCCTGAAATGACAACAAAAGGATCAATGAATAAAAGTCTCATGGGATGCAATCACAGTGAGTGTTTTAGGACATGATAAAGGTCTGAAAGCCAGGAATGAACCTAAGTTGCTATGCATGAAACCACCATAAAACCAGGGACATGACTTCCACAAGAATGACTCATTTCTCTTGACATTCCATTCATCATTCTTTTGTTCCAGTACTTGCTTAGGGACAAGCAAGCTTTAAGTTTGGTGTTGTGATGCCAGGGCATTTTGGCCAGTTTCACTGACCTTTTCTTTACTGTTTTTAAGGTAGTTTCATGCATTTTCTTGGAAAATAACCTAGTTTTGGGTAGATATTCACTTACATCTTGATTCAAGCATACATTGTGCACTTTACATGATTTCATGAGAATTTTGCATGAATTATATGATAAATTGGATGATGCATGATCCCATGATTAAGAGCAAGACTTTAATGCACTTTGTTTGATTGATTTCAGGCCAAAAGAAGAAGAGAAGAGCCACGTTAGTGGCTACGTTAGTTACACTAACGTGGGCACTAACGTGGAAGGAAGGAAATCCCCAACGTTAGTGAGAAAAGTTAGTGGCATTAACTTTGAAGAAAGGAAATGGAGCCAACGTTAGTGACACTTAACATTATCACTAACGTTGGACCAAGCTCATAAGTGGCCACGTTAGTTGCCACGTTAACTTAGTTAATGTGGCCTCTAATGTTAAGAAGTAAAGGGGAAGCCAACGTTAGTGACATTCAACTTTATCACTAACATTGGCCAAGTCACAATAAGCCACGTTAACTCCCACGTTAACCTAGTTAACGTGGAAGCTAACATGAAGAAACAAGGTGGTCGACAACGTTAGTGACACCAAACATTGTCACTAACGTTGGAAGGAACCCACACAAGCCCCAATAAGCCACGTTAACTCCCACGTTAACCTAGTTAACGTGGAAGCTAACGTGAAGAAGGGAGGTGATCGCCAAATTTTAGTGACACCCAACATTGTCACTAACATTGGAATGAGCCCACACAAGCCTCTATGAGCCACGTTAACTCCCACGTTAACTTAGTTAATGTGGTAGTTAACGTGGGCAAAAGTCCAACCTGGCAGCCTGACCATGCCTTCTTCAAACACGCATAACTTGAGCCACGAAACTCCAAATTAGGTGACTTCAGTGGAATTAGAAAGTAGGATTCCAGAGCTTTCCAAGAATATATGGCACTACATGGTGGACACTAAATTTAAGGGAGAAAACCTGCCTCGAAAGTGCAAAGATGAACATGGTATCAACCTGTAGTAAGGCCAGCTGACCTCTTCACCTTCCAAGAAGTGTAACTCAAGTTGTAGAGATCCAAATGATGCGCTTCTAAAGGCATTGGAAAGTAGACATCCAGGGCTTTCCAACAATATATAATAGTATGGGGTGGACACTAATTTTGAGCTCCAGAAACTGGCGAAAATGAAGCCCTGATCGCTAGCGTTATTGGCACTCAAGTTTTCCAGTAACGCTGGCAACTATGCCAGCGACCATGCCCACTTCAAAGGAGCATAACTTGAGCTAAAGAGGCCCAATTAAGGTGATTCCAGTTGTGTTAGAAAGCTGACATTTAGAGCTTTCCAACGATATATAATACTCTATAGTGGGCATGAAATTGGAGTACAAACAAGAGACATCTTTTAAGCCCCAAAAATACCAACTGGGCAGCAAGTGCAACGTTAGCCACAATAACTTTAGCACTAATGCCACACTTGTAGCGTTAGTGTGGCTAACTTTAGCACTAACTTTAGCACCTGGACCTCAACTTGACTCACTCTCTCTCAAGTCCACTTCAAAGCTCAAGCAAGCAAGCCCACAATTGTCAACCAATCATGACCACAAGAAGCATCTAGAATAGAAATTTTCATTTAATTGTAATTTGCTTTTAATTTCATTTTGTAATTTAGGAGAGCCTATATAAAGGCCTTAGTTTTTACATTAAAGGCTGGACTGAAATTTTGGAAGGGGGGGATTGAAGAGGGGTCTTCGGACTCCCTCCCCTCACACACTTTTCCTTCTCTTTCTTTTAGTTGAAATTTTCATTTATGAAGGTTGAATTTTCAATTTCAGTTTCAATCTTCATCTTTACTTTTCTGCACTTTTTTTCTTTTCTATTTTGGTAGAGCGATGATCAACTAACTCTTTACATTGGGTTAGAGAGCTCTATTGTGATTCAATGGATTAAGTGTAGTTCTTATTCTTCTTCTTCTCTCTTTTCTCTTGATTTTACTAGAGAGCTTTCGATCTTCATCCAATTGGGTAGTTATCTTGGAAAAGAAACTATTCATACTTGGATCTCTTCTGAACCTTGAAAGAGGGATGAAGAGATCATGCTAGAAATGCTTTCTCATACTGGACCAAATTGGGTTTGGATGGATATGTGACTATAATCCTCTCAACACTTGATTTGGGAAATGCATGTGGTATAATCAGTGACCATACTTCATCTCTTCTCATGAGCAATTGACCAAGGAATTGGCTATTGATCAAGATTTGAGAGATCGAATTACAAGGAATTGTAATTCGATCACTTAAGATTGCCAAGGAGATCAATGAATGCATTGATTGAGGAAGAGATGAGAATGAACTTGATCCTGAGGATTGCAATATCTCTTGATCCCAATGTTCATTTTATTTTTAGTTCTTACATTTACTTTTCTTGCCATTTTACTTTTCTGCACTTTATTGCTTTCTTTACTTTTATGCAATTTACATTCCCTTTTTACTCATCATCCAAATCTGAATCGTCTAACTAGGATAATCAATCAACTATTGATTGCTTAATCCATTAATCTCTGTGGGATTCGACCTCACTCTATTGTGAGTTTTTACTTGACGACAAATTCGGTACACTTGCCGAAGGAAATTTGTTATGAGACAAGTTTTCCATGCATCATCCCTCAATTTCAGCCAGAAAATACCTGAAATCACAGAAAAACACACAAACTCATAGTAAAGTCCAGAAATGTGAATTTTAATTAAAAACTAATAAAAATAGACTAAAAACTAATTAAATTATACTGAAAACTATGTAAAAATAATGCCAAAAAGCGTATAAATTATCCGCTCATCACAACATCAAACTTGAATTGTTGCTTGTCCCCAAGCAACTGAAAATCAAATAGGATAAAAAGAAGAGAATATACTATAAATTCCAAAATATCAATGAAACTTAGCTCCAATCAGATGAGCGGGACTTGTAGCTTTTTGTCTCTTGAATAGTTTTGGCATCTCACTTTATCCATTGAGGTTCAGAATGATTGGCATCTATAAGAACTCAGAGTTCAGATAGTGTTATTGATTCTCCTAGTTCAGTATGTTGATTTTTGAATACAGCTACTTTATGAGTCTTGGCCGTGGCCCTAAACACTTTGTTTTCCAGTATTACCACCGGATACATAAATGCCATAGATACATAACTGGGTGAACCTTTTCAGATTGTGACTCAGCTTTGCTAAAGTCCCCAATTAGAGGTGTCCAGGGTTCTTAAGCACACTCTTCTTTTGCTTTGGACCTTGACTTTAACCGCTCAGTCTCAAGTTTTCACTTGACACCTTCATGCCACAAGCACATGGTTAGGGACAGCTTGGTTTAGCCGCTTAGGCCAGGATTTTATTCCTTTAGGCCCTCCTATCCACTGATGCTTAAAGCCTTGGGATCCTTTTTATTACCCTTGCCTTTTGGTTTTAAGGGCTATTGGCTTTTTGCTCTTGCCTTTTGGTTTTAAGAGCTTTTGGCTTTTTCTACTTGCTTGTTCTTTTTCTCTTTTTTTTTTTTTGCTATTTTTTTTCTGCAAGCTTTGTATTCACTGCTTTTTCTTACTTCAAGAATCATTTTTATGATTTTTCAGATTATCAAATAACATGTCTCCTTGTCATCATTCTTTCAAGAGCCAACATATTTAACATTCTTAAACATCAAATTCAAAAGACATATGCACTGTTCAAGGATTCATTCAGAAAACAAAAAGTATTGTCACCACATCAAAAATAACTAAACTAGTTTCAAGGATGAATTCAAAAACCATGTACTTCTTGTTCTTTTGTAATTAAAATATTTTTCATTTAAGAAAGGTGATGGATTCATAGGACATTCATAACCTTAAGGCATAGACACTTAACTACTAATGATCATGTAATAAGACAAAAACATAAACATAAAGCATAGTAAACGAAAAATAGTAAAATAAGTAGACAAGGAGATTAAGGAATGAGTCCACCTTAGTGAGGGTGGCGTCTTCCTCTTCTTGAAGAACCAATGGTGCTTTTGAGCTCCTCTATGTCTCTTCCTTGTCTTTGTTGTTCCTCCCTCATAGCTCTTTGATCTTCTCTAATTTCATGGAGGATGATGGAATGCTCTTGGTGCTCCATCCTTAGTTTTCCCATGTTGGAACTTAATTCACCTAGGGAAGTGTTGATTTGTTCCCAATAGTTTTGTGGAGGAAAGTGCATCCCTTGAGGCATCTCAGGGATTTCATGGTGAGGAATCTCCTCATGCTCATGTTGAGGTCCATGCTCTCTTGTTTGCTCCATTCTTTCTTAGTGATGGGCTTGTCCTCTTCAATGAGGATGTCTCCCTCTATGTCAATCCCAGCCGAATTGTAGAGGTGGCAAATGAGGTAAGAAAAGGCTAACCTTGCCAAGTTGGAAGACTTGTCAGCCACCTTGTAGAGTTCTTGAGGTATAATCTCATGAACTTCCACTTCCTCCCCAATCATGATGCTATGGATCATGATGGCCTGGTCTATAGTAACTTCAGACCGGTTGCTAATAGGAATGATTGAGCGTTGAATGAACTCCAACCATCCTCTAGCTACTGGTTTGAGGTTAAGCCTTCTTAGTTGAACTGGCTTACCTTTTGAGTCAATTTTCCATTGAGCTCCTTCCACACATATGTCCATGAGGACTTGGTCCAACCTTTGATCAAAGTTGACTCTTTTAGTGTAGGAGCGTGCGTTCTTTTCCATCATTGGTAGGTTGAACGCCAACCTTACATTTTCCGGATTGAAATCTAAGTATTTCCCCTGAACCATGGTAAGCCAATGCTTTGGGTTCGGGTTCACACTTTGATCATGGTTTCTAGTGACCCATGCGTTTGCATAGAACTCTTGAACCATTAAGATCCCGACTTGTTGAATGGGGTTGGTGAGGACTTTCCAACCTCTTCTTTGGATCTCAAGTCAGATCTCTGGATACTCATTCTTTTTGAGTTTGAAAGGAACCTCAGGGATCACTTTCTTCTTGGCCACAACTTCATAGAAGTGGTCTTGATGGACCTTAGAGATGAATCTCTCCATCTCCCATGACTCAGAGGTGGAAACAATTGCCTTTCCTTTCCTCTTTCTAGAGATTTCTCTGGCCTTTGGTGCCATGAATGGTTATGGAAAAACAAAAAACAATGCTTTTTACTACACCAAACTTAAAATGTTTGCTCGTCCCCGAGCAAAAGAAGAGAGAAAGAAGTAGAAGAAGAAGAGAAATGGAGGAGAGGGAGAGAGAGTTGGTTTCGGCCAAGGGGTGAAGAGAGGGTTGTGTTGTGTGAAAATGAAGAGGGAATGAAGGGTTAATATAGGAGTGGGGAGGGGTTAGGGTTCGGCCATTTAAGGTTGGGTTTGGGAGGGAAATTATTTTGAATTTAAAGGTAGGAGGGGTTTTTTTTTGGGGGAAGAAAGGATGGATGTGAGTGGTGAAGAAGTGATGGGAAAGAGTGATTGAGTTGATTGGTGAGGGGTATTTGGGGAAGAGTGATATGAAAAGGTGTGAAGAGGAGAGAAGAAAGGTAAGTGGGGATCCTGTGGGGTCCACAGATCCTGAGGGAATCCTGGAGGTCCACAGATCCTGAGGTGTTTGAGGATTTCTCACCCCTTCACCTTTGAGGCGTGTAAAACGCCCTATATATGCAATCCTGGCGTTTAACGCCAGACTGCAGCATGTTTCTAGCGTTAAACGCCACTTCCATGCTTGTTTTGGGCGTTCAACGCCAGTCTGCAGCATGTTTCTGGCGTTGAACGCCAGTTTTCCTTTGGGGTGCATTCCTGGCGTTTAACGCCAGTTTCATGCTCTGTTCTGGCGTTACTGGCATTTAAACGCCAGCCAGATGCTCCTTACTGGCGTTTAAATGCCAGTAAGCCCTTCCTGCAGGGTGTTCTGTTTTTAATGCTATTTTTCATTCTTTTTTTTTATTTTTCAGTAGTTTTTGTGACTCCACATGATCATCAACCTAATAAAACATGAAATAACAAAGAGAAAATAAAATAAAAATGATTAAATAACATTGGGTTGCCTCCCAACAAGCGCTTCTTTATTGTCAATAGCTTGACAGTGGGCTCTCATGAAGCCATACAGGTGATTAGGTCAATTTTATAGACTCCCAACACCAAACTTAGAGTTTGAATGTGGGGGTTCAACACCAAACTTAGAGTTTGGATGAGGCCTCCCAACACCAAACTTAGAGTTTGATTGTGGGGGCTTTGGTTGACTCTGCACTGAGAGAAGCTTTTCATGCTTCCTCTTCATGGTTACAGAAGGAGATCCTTGAGTTTTAAACACAAGGTTATCTTCATTTAGCTGAAGGATCAATTCTCCTTTGTCTACATCAATCACAGCTCTTGCTGTGGCTAGGAAGGGTCTTCCCAAGATGATGGATTCATCCTCCTCCTTCCCAGTATCCAGGATTATGAAATCAGCAGGGATGTACAGGCCTTCAACCTTTACTAGCACGTCCTCTACTTGTCCATAAGCCTGTTTTCTTGAGTTGTCTACCATCTCTAATGAGATTCTGGCAGCTTACACCTCAAAGATTCCCCGTTTCTCCATTACAGAGAGTGGCATGAGGTTTATCCCTAACCCAAGCTTACATAGAGCCTTCTCAAAGTTCATGGTGCCTATGGTACAAGGCATTAAGAACTTTCCAAGATCCTGTTTCTTCTGAGGCAATGTCAGTTGATCCAGATCACTTAGTTCATTGGTGAGCAAGGGAGGTTCATCTTCCCAAGTCTCATTACCAAATAATTTGGCATTCAGCTTCATGATAGAACCAAGGTACTTGGCAACTTGCTCCTCAGTAACATCTTCATTCTCTTCAGAAGAATACTCATCAGAGCTCATGAATGGCACAAGGAGGTTCAATGGAATCTCTATGGTCTCTAGATGAGCCTCAGAGTCCTTTGGTTCCTCAGAGGGAAACTCCTTATTGATCTCTGGACGTCCCAGGAGGTCTTCCTCACTAGGGTTCATGTCCTCTCCCTCCCTTGCAGGTTCGGCCATGATGATCAATTCAATGGCCTTGCACTCTCCTTTTGGGTTTTCTTCTGTATTGCTTGGGAGAGTACTAGGAGGGGTTTCAGTGATTCCTTTACTCAGCTGGCCCACTTGTGCTTCCAAATTTCTAATGGAAGACCTTATTTCATTCATGAAACTTAGAGTGGCCTTAGATAGATTAGAGACTATATTTGCCAAGCTAGATGGATTCTACTCAGAACTCTCTGTCTTTTGCTGAGTGGATGATGGAAAAGGCTTGCTATTGCTAAACCTGTTTCTTCCACCATTATTAAAGCCTTGTTGAGGCTTTTGTTGATCCTTCCATGAGAGATTTGGGTGATTTCTCCATGAGGGATTATATGTGTTTCCATATGGTTCACCCATGTGATTCACCTCTGCTATTGCAGGGTTCTCAGGATCATAAGCTTCTTCCTCAGAAGATGCCTCTTGAGTACTGTTGGATGCAGCTTGCATTCCATTCAGACTCTAAGAAATCATATTGACTTGCTGAGTCAATATTTTATTCTGAGCCAATATGGCATTCAGAGTATCAATTTCAAGAACTCCCTTCTTTTGAGGCGTCCCATTACTCACAGTATTCCTCTCAGAAGTGTACATGAACTAGTTATTGGCAACCATGTCAATGAGTTCTTGAGCTTCTGCAGGCGTTTTCTTTAGCTGAATGGATCCACCTGCAGAAGTATCCAATGACATCTTAGCTAATTTAGACAGACCATCATAGAATATATCTAGGATGGTCCATTCTGAAAGCATGTCAGAAGGACACTTTTTGGTCAGTTGCTTATATCTCTCCCAAGCTTCATAGAGGGATTCACCTTCTTTCTGTCTGAAGGTTTTAACATCCACTCTAAGCTTACTCAACTTTTGAGGAGGGAAGAACTTGGCTAAGAAAGCCGTGACCAGTTTATCCCAAGAGTTCAGGCTATCCTTAGGTTGAGAGTCCAACCATACTTTAGCTCTGTCTCTTACAGAAAACAGGAAAAGCATAAGCCTGTAGACCTCGGGATCAACCCCATTGGTCTTAATAGTATCACAGATCTGCAAGAATTCAGTTAAGAACTGAAAAGGATCTTCAGATGGAAGTCCATGAAACTTGCAGTTCTGCTGCATCAGAGAAACTAATTGAGGTTTCAGCTCAAAATTGTTTGCTCCAATGGCAGGAATGGAGATGCTTCTTCCATGTAAATTGGAATTAGGTGCAGTAAAGTCACCAAGCATCCTCCTTGCATTATTATTATTTTTGGCTGCCATCTCCTCTTCCTGTTTGAAAATTCCTGTAAGGTTGTCTCTGGATTGTTGCATTTTAGCTTCTCTTAGTTTCCTTTTCAGAGTCCTTTCAGGTTCAGGATCTGCTTCAACAAGAATGTTCTTGTCCTTGCTCCTGCTCATATGACAAAGAAGGGAATAACAAAGAAAATATGGAATCCTCTATGTAACAGTATAGAGATTCCTTTGTTTGGGTAGAAGAAAAAAAGAATGTAATGTAAAGAAGAGAAGAGGAAAAACTCGAACACAGAGAGGGAGGTGGTGTTCGAATTTTTGGATGGGAGAGAAGTGTTAGTAGATGAATAAATAAATAGAGGGAGATGAGAGAGAGAATTTCGAAATTTAATTAAAATAAAAATTAAAATTGAAAGTTAGATTTCGAAAATTAAAGTTGAAATTAAATTCAAATTAAAACAATTAGTTAATTAAAAAGGAATTTTGAAAAAGGAGAGAGGGAATTTTCGAAAATAAGAGAAAGGATTAGTTAGGTAGTTTTGAAAAAGATATGATTGAAACAAAAAAGATAAGATTGATTGAAAAAGTTTTGAAATTTGTTTTTGAAAAAGATATGATTTAAATTTTAATTTGAAAAAGATTTGAAAGGAAAATTAAAAAGATTTGATTTTGAAAACTAAAGTTGATTACTTGACTATCAAGAAACTAAAAAGATATGATTCTAGAGTTTAAAGATTGAACCTTTCTTACTAGGCAAGTAACAACTTAATATTTTTGAATCAATCACATTAAATGTTAGTAACTAATTCGAAAATCATGAACTAAAATTAAGAAAAAGATTTTTGAAAATTAATTTGAAAAATTTTCGAAAATATTAGAAAGAAATTTTGAAAAACATTTGAAAAAGATAGAATTTTTAAATTAAAAATTTGATTTGACTCATAAGAAACAACTTGAAAAATTTTTTTTGAAAAAGTCAACTCAAATTTTCGAATTTGATGAGAAGAAAAGGGAAAGATATTTTTGAATTTTTAATGAAGAAAGACAAAAACATGAAAAAGACTCATAGCATAAAAATTATGAATCAAAACACACAATGCATGCAAGAACACTATCTCAAGATGAACACCAAGAACACTTTGAATGTCAAGATGAACACCAAGAACTTATTTGTGAAAGATTTTCAAGACAAGAAAACATGCCAGACACCAAACTTAAAAATTTTTATTCTTTAGACATTAACAAATTGAAAATGCATATGAAAAACAAGAAAAGACACAAAATAAGAAAACATCAAGATCAAACAAGAAGACTTACCAAGAACAACTTGAAGATCATGAAGAACACTATGAATGCATGAATTTTCGAAAAATGCATAAATTTTTAGAAAAAATGTAATTGACACCAAACTTAAAAACTGACTCTAGACTCAAACAAGAAACATCAAAAATATTTTTTGATTTTATGATTTTATTAATTTTTTTGGATTTTTGTATATTTTTATTTTTTTGAAAACCTATAGGGAAAAGGAAGCAATGAATTCAAAGTCCTCAATCAAGATTCCAGGAATCATACCAGGTTAGTCTAAAGCTTGATGGCCAGCCAAACTTCAGCATACCATTTTGAAACTTTAGAATTTATTCTTAAAAATTTTAAAATAATTTTCGAAAACAAAGGGAAAATTTTTTTTTGAAAGATTTTTGAAGAATTTTTTTGTATTTTTCGAGAATTAAGAAATAAAAACAAAAAGGTTAAAATTAAAATAAAGTTACCTAATCTGAGCAACAAGATGAACCGTCAGTTGTCCAAGCTAGAACAATCCCCGGCAACGGCGCCAAAAACTTGGTGTGCAAAATCGTGATCATTCCATTCCTTGGTAACTGCACTAAAAACTCAATACGCACGTTCATGATCTTATATCTGTTTCACAACTTCGTACAACTAACCAGCAAGTGCACTGGGTCGTCCAAGTAATAAACCTTACGTGAGTAAGGGTCGATCCCACGGAGATTGTCGGCTTGAAGCAAGCTATGGTCACCTTGTAAATCTCAGTCAGGCGGATTAAATTGTATTAAGAAATTATAGTGGATGAAAATTAAATAAAATATAAAATAGGATAGTGGTACTTATGTAATTCATTGGTGAGAATTTCAGATAAGCGTATAGAGATGCTTTCGTTCCTCTGATCTCTGCTTTCCTGCTGTCTTCATCCAATCAATCCTACTCCTTTCCATGGCAAGCTGTATGTTGGGCATCACCATTGTCAATGGCTACTTCCCATCCTCTCAGTGAAAATGGTCCAAGATGCTCTGTCACGGCATGGCTATTCATCTGTCGGTTCTTGATCATACTGGAATAGGATCCATTGATCCTTTTGCATCTGTCACTACGCCCAGCACTCGCGAGTTTTAAGCTCGTCATAGCCATCCCTTCCCAGATCCTACTCGGAATACCACAGACAAGGTTTAGACTTTCCGGATCTCAGGAATGGCCATCCATGGGTTCTAACTTATACCATGAAGACGCTAATAACTCGGACTCGGTCCCCTGTATTAGATATCCAAGAGATATCCATTAAATCGAAGGTAGAACGAAAGTGGTTGTCAGGCACGCGTTCATAGGGGAATGATGATGACTTTGTCACGATCATCACATTCATGTTGAAGTGCGAATGAATATCTTAGAAGCGGAATAAGTTGAATTGAATAGAAAAATAGTAGTACTTTGCATTAATCTTTGAGGAACAGCAGAGCTCCACACCTTAATCTATGGTGTGTAGAAACCCTACCGTTGAAAAATACATAAGTGAAAGGTTCAGGCATGGCCGAATGGCCAGCCCCCATACGTGATCTAAAGATGAAACTAAAGATGAAAACTCAATAGTAAGAAGTCCTATTTATACTAAACTAGTTACTAGGGTTTACAGAAATAAGTAAATGATGCAGAAATCCACTTCCGGGGCCCACTTGGTGTGTGCTTGGGCTGAGCATGAAGCTTTCACGTGGAGAGGTCAATTTTGCAGTTGAACGCCAGTTTGTAACGTGTTTCTGGCGTTGAACTCCACTTTGCAACTTGTTTCTGGCGCTGAACGCCAGATTGTAACATGGAACTGGCGTTGAACGCCAGTTTACGTCGTCAATCCTTATTCAAAGTATAGACTATTATATATTGCTGGAAAGTACTGGATGTCTACTTTCCAACGCAATTAGAAGCGCGCCATTTGGAGTTCTATAGCTCCAGAATATTCACTTTGAGTACAGGGAGGTCAGAATCCAACAGCATCTGCAGTCCTTTTTCAACCTCTGAATCTGATTTTTGCTCAGGTCCCTCAATTTCAGCCAGAAAATACTTGAAATAACAGAAAAACACACAAACTCATAGTAAAGTCCAGAAATGTGAATTTTAATTAAAAACTAATAAAAATAGACTAAAAACTAATTAAATTATACTGAAAACTATGTAAAAACAATACCAAAAAGCGTATAAATTATCCGGTCATCAGTCTCCTTTTAATCAACCCCCAAGTCAAGTTAGGAGTCTACTCCATTGACATGAATATAACGTTCACAGAAATATAAGAAGAAGACATGATAAATTAAATAAAATAGGAATTGAAAATTAATTAAAAGTAAAATAGTTCTTTGCATTAATAAATCCCAAAATGCAACACACATATATGAACAGGATTAATAAGCAATCAAAAGAGTAAAGGAATAAGAAAGCAAACTAGAATAATAACAACTTCAATGGAGGTAGTGACTCTTCTCAGTATCCAAAGCAAAAGCATAGAACTAGAGATCTATGAATGTAAAAGAAACCTAGAAGAAGTAGTATTTCTCTCTAAGGTTCAAAACTAAAACTAAAAAAAAACCTATGCAAATCAGAATGTATGTTGAGTCTCTCCTCGTCCCCTGGCTCTAGTCTGCATTTCTGGGCCAGAAACTGGGTCCAAACTCGGCCCAAAATCGCCCCCAGCGTTTTCTGCAATTTCTGCAGGTAGCGCATGTCACGCGTACGCGTCAGTCACGCGTGCGCGTCGTTTGGTGATTTTCCTTGTCACGCGTACGCGTCAGGCACGCGCACGTATCGCCGTGTGAACTCCAATTCATGCGCACGCGTGAGCCATGTATGCGCGTCGCTCCTCACTGGTTGTCTCCTTTATTTCTTGTGCTCCTTCCATTTTTGCAAGCTTCCTCTCCATCCTCTAAGCCATTCCTGCCCTATAAAGCTGGAAAACACTTAACGCACAGATCACGGCATCAAATGGTATAAAGAGGGATAAAAAATAGACAATTTAAAAGCTTAGGAAGCAAGTTTTTCAATTATAGAACAAAACTAGGAAGGAATTGTAATATCATGCAATTTGTATGAATAAGTGTGCAAAGACTTGATAAAAGCCACTCAAATCAGCACAAGATAAACCATAAAATAGTGGTTTATCACATACTGTACAATGAAACTCGAAAATATGAAATAGTGTTCTCTTGTGGTCGAAGATCCTAAAATAGGGGTGAACTTCTCCTATATATACTAATCTAATAACTAAGGATTACAGAAATATGATAGGCTTAGGCTTGTAGTGCGAAAATCAACTTCCGAGGCCCACTTGTTGAGTGTTTGGGCTGAGCAAAGGGTGTCTCCATGTGCTAGTAGGCTCCTTAGGCATTGAACGCCTGTTGGGGACACCTTTGTGGGGGTTGGACGCCAGCTGCACCCTTTTGGGCGTCCAATGCAAGAAAGGAGGTAGATGGCTGGCGTTGAATGCCAGTTTTAGGCCTACATCGCCACAAACAAGTATGGACTATTATATATTGCTGGAAAGCCCTAGATGTTAGCTTTCTATAGCCCTTTGAGAATGCTCTATTTGGATATCCGAAGATCCAGATATGCCTGTTTGAATGCACGGAGGTCAGATCCTAACTGTATTTGCTACGCTTTCCTTGCCTCTGAATCAGACTTTGTCAAAACTTTCAGATTTCAGCCAGAAAATGCTTGAAATCACCATAAAATACAAAAACTCATAGTAGAATCCAAAAATATGAATTTTACACAAAAACATGTGAAAATATAATAAAACTTAAATAAAACATAACAAAAACTATATGAAAATGATGTCAAAAAGCGTATTAAATATCCGCTCATCAGAAATCATCACTTTAGGTTGTCTTAACATAAAAATGGGTATAATATGTACAAACTCTAACTATCATGCAATCTATCATGCAATGCAACAACTACCTAACAAAGAAGATTAAGAATTAGAGTTGGAAAAGGAAGTAGTTACCCACGGAACGAAGTCGGTCCTCAACCTCTCCACACTTAAAGATTGTACCATCCTTGATGCATTCAAAGATGAGAAAAGTGGTTATGGAATCGCCACTTTCAATGGCCAATGGATGGTGTGACAAGGGCACCTCCATGTCCACCTCTCGATTGCATTCTTTGCCAAAAATTTGAAGTGGACTCTGGGGTATCGGTCTCCTCCAAAGGTAGGTAGATGGCTGAGGTGCTTGTGGTGATGTTGATTATGCTAGAATTGCCGGTTGGCCACCCTCCTAGGAGCTTGCTCCTTTCTCTCTTGGCGACCTTCCTGAAAAGGAGAAGAAGGGATAAACATTAAGCTAGGAGAGAAAGATATGAAATTAATAAAGTCCAAGTGAGAAAGAATGCCAAATAAGAATAAGGTGTCTCACGTAAATGGTCACGACAACATGTAAGTGAGAAATCAACTAAAACATTGAGGTATATCACTAGCACATGATGCATGAGTCAAGAAAGCACATAAGTATAAGCCAAGGAAAGAGCAACTCAAGAATCAACTCGATAAAGATGAACTCATGCAAGAATAGTGAAGACATGAGAGAAGTATTAACTCAGAAGAACTCCAAAGCAATGAAGCACAAAAAGAAAAATGTGGAATTAAATCACTAATTCATGCATGATGTCACAAGATTAGCAATCCATGAATAATAAGAATTAATCATGAAAAAGAGTATAAAAGTGGAGCAATGTACAAGGAATGCAAGTCTTATGAAAAAAAGCCAAGAGTTAGAAGCATAAAGCCAAAATTGAGGTAAAGTATCATTGGTTCTTTTTCACAAACACTTGGTGTGCATGGTGGGAACCAACAAGCAAATTTATAAAATCAAGTATGTAGCACAGTAAAAATGAAAGGCAACAACCATAGCATCACCAAACAAGACAAAACAAAGTAAGAGGTACCCCAACAATCTATTGAATTCATAAAATTTGAATGTGGAAATCCAACACCAATGGAAAAATAACAAGTTTAGAAAAAAATAAAGAGGAAGAACTACTACAAATAGCAAAACTAAATGCAATTAAGAAGAACAATGGTGATCAAATACTATAATCAAAATCAAAATTAAAAAGTAGGAGAATTTGACAAGTAAAACTTTCAAAAGAAGGAGAAAATAAAATAGAGAAATGTAAGTGAGAAATGGAGAGAGGTAAGAAGAGAAGAGAGAAAGAGAAGAGAAGGAAGAAAAGAAGAAGAAGAAAGGAAGGAAGGAAGTAGAAGAAGTAAGAAAGAAGGAAAGAAAGAAAGAAGAATGGAATGCAGAAGAAGAAACAGGGCAGCAAGCCCAGCAGCTGAGGTCGTGAAGGCGACGTGCACGCGTGGGTCACGCGTGCGCGCGATAACAGAAAAAACTAAGTGACGCGTACGCGTCAGTTACGCGTAGCCGTGAGAAGCAGGAAAAGGTGGGGGACGTGTATGCGTCAATCACTCGTACACGTGAGAGCATATTGCGCCCAGTGCACAGTACCCGCATGGTCCCAACACAACTCACTGTTTGGACCCTGTGGTTCGCACAGCCACAGCACCAAAAATTCACAATTCAGGATTGCAGGGCAATACATACATGTGGGTACCAGCACGGTTCTGGCACAACTCTCTGTCCAGCCCGTGCTGCTTGCACAGTCTCAGCATGGTGATTTTTCGCGAGTCAGGCGTACGCGTTGGTTAGGTGTACGCGTGACGTGCCATTTTTTTTCAACGGAAGCATAAAAACAGAACAAAACACTCTCCTAACCTATATACACTCTAGACCAACCAAAACTTAAAAATATTTGTTGTCCTTAAGTTGGACAATTGGGAAGCTCCTTGTCATCGTGGTTTATGCTAAATCAAAAATATTTATTGTCCTTAATTTGAAAGCATAAAAATATTTCTAAAGATTATTCAAACAAAACTTGCAATTCAACAAGAATGCAATTCTAGATAACTATTCTAAATCAAAACATAATTCTAGCAAGCAACCTAGCAATCAAAGCAATATATACAAAAGTATGAAAAGAAGAAAACTACCTAACAATGGCAACTTAATTCATTCAATGATTATATCTACAAGAGAAATGGAAAGAGTTTGCAATGATGGGGTGTCTCCCACCTAGCACTTTTATTTATTGTCCTTAAGTTGGACAATTGGGAAGGTCCTTGCCATGGTGGTTTATGCTTGTACTCACCCTTGAACTTCCAAGGATGCTTGCTCCTCAAACGGTTGTCAGAATTTTCAACTGACTTCACCAAGCTTGGGTGAAGTTCTTCATAAGACATGAGCTCCCAAAATTGGCATTCATGTTGTGATCCAGGATCCCATATCTTATTTTCACACCCGTCTTCAAATTGATCCTTATAATTTCACTCAGGTGGTAAGTAAGATGAACTCTCAATGAGGTACCAAAGTCTTCTTCTAGACCCCTTCAAATAAGCACTAAACCATTCCTTGTATCTAGCTCTTGAAATCTCAACCTTGATGAGTCTTGATTTGCAATGCCAACCACTAAACATCCTTCTCTTACACTTCATTCCACAAAGCCTCCAAAGTTGACCATCCGTTTCAAGCACATCATACTCAAGTGGGACAATAAAGCTAAGAGAAACAAGTTTTACCCACTCAAATGAAGGATTAGATGGCAACCTAGGTAGAGAAGTCTCCAATGATCTTGACAAAGCATATTCAATTCACGTCCATCCTTTCCGAAGGAATTTTTTTCCAAATCATAAATAGGAGGTTTAGAGAAGTCTACCTCCATATCACTTTCAAATTCATCTGGAGAGGGTTCTTCAAATTCAAAGGATTCATTCGCAGAAGCGAATTCTTCACTAATAGGGCTTAATACATGATTTCCATCACCAAGGGAACTCAATTCTTGCTCCATTCCTTCCAATTTTTCATTCACAACTTGTCATGGAGGTTGTGCACTCTCATCCTCAACATCAAATTCAATATTGTTGGAGGAATTTTCCATAAATCTAGATTCCCATGGAGGTTTTGATGAGTGGATATTTGATACCCTTTTTGGTACTATTTTCTTAGTGTTTTTAGTTATATTTTGTTAAGTTTTATTATGTTTTAGTAATTTTTAGTGCAAAATTTACATTTTGGATGTTAATTTGAGTTTTTGTGTTTTTCTTATAATTTTAGGTGATTTTTGGGTGAATTTGGCAAGTTTTGGCAAAGTCTGATTCAGAAGCAAAGAAAGGATAGCAGATGCTGTTAAATCCTGACCTTCATGCATTCAAACACGTATTTCTAGAGTTACAGAGGTCCAATTGATGCACTATTAATGGCGTTGAAAAGATAACTTCTAGGGCTTTCCATCAATATATAATGGTTTATACTTTTCTTTAAAATATACTGCTAAAAATGGGCGTTGAACACCCAACTTACCCCCATTTTGGCGTTCAACGCCCAAGAAGGATCAAGGCTAGCGTTGAACGCCCAAAACTAAGCGTTCAATGCCACCAAAGGAGCACAAGGCAGCGCATTTACCCCTCTAGTGGGCGTTCAATGCCCACAGACTCAAGTTTCACCAAGCTCAACCTAAACACTCACCAAGTGGGCCCAGAAGTGGATTTTTCGCACCTTTAGCTTAGTCTATATCATTTTTGTAATTTCTAATTATTATTAATATCTTTTTAGGTCTAGTTATTAGTATAAATAGAAGGAAGATCACTCTTGTTAGAGAGCTTCATCTTCATCTTCTTCCAACTTATCATACACTATTTCTATACAGTATGAGCGGCTAAACTTCCTAGGTTAAGGATAGGAGCTCTGCTCATTCCTATGGATTAATATCATTACTCTTATACTTTAATATATGTTTGAACCCATTCTATGATGCATTTTCGTTCATCATCCTTATGAATCTAGGGTGGAATTGGTGTATGACCCCTTATTCTACATAAGTTCTTGTGAGTCACTGGCAGGATAGTATTGAGCTACATTTTGAGAATACATCACAAGTTCCAACAAGTTATCTGGGCTAATTGGGATATGTGACATAAAATCTTGTTAGTCATGGGTAATTGAGGTTTCTGTGGCGCTAAGGCTAGAATCATAGAGCTTCATTCTCCGATCCAGAAGATCCAACCTTGTCTGTAGCATTTTGAGTAGGGTCACCAGAGATTGAATTGCTTGAGCTTCACCCTCGTCCAGATTGAATGACCACTGGTCCAGGTGTTTAGTTTGGATCAGAGGAGATTATTAACCACTGGGCCTGGCTTTAATCACTTACAGCTTTGCAATTGAATGAATCACTCATTGTTAAAGTAGTCAGTAAGAAGTATTAATCAGGAAGAACAAGCATCTCCGAGCCCTTAACTGATTTTTACTATTGTTTCTACGTCCATTCTTTATTGCTTTTGTTATTGTTTTGTTTATGCGCCTACAACAACAACAATCAACTTTCTATTCGCCTGACTAAGATCTGTAGGATAACCACTGATTGCTCAATCCAACAATCCTCGTGGGATCGACCCTCACTTACCTGAGGTATTACTTGGATGACCTGATGCACTTGCTGGTTGATGAGCGGATAATTTATACGCTTTTTGACATTGTTTTTAGTATGTTTTTAGTAGGATCTAGTTACTTTTAGGGATGTTTTCATTAGTTTTTATGTTAAATTCACATTTCTGGACTTTACTATGAGTTTGTGTGTTTTTCTGTGATTTCAGGTATTTTCTGGCTGAAATTGAGGGACTTGAGCAAAAATCAGATTCAAAGGTTGAAGAAGGACTGCTGATGCTGTTGGATTCTGACCTCCCTGCACTCAAAGTGGATTTTCGGGAGCTACAGAACTCGCAATGGCGCGCTTCCAATTGCGTTGGAAAGTAGACATCCAGGGCTTTCCAGAAATATATAATAGTCCATACTTTGGCCAAGAATAGATGACGTAAACTGGCGTTCAACGCCAGCCTTCTACCCAAACCTGGCGTCCAGCGCCAGAAAAGGAGCCAAAACCAGAGTTGAACGCCCAAAGTAGCACAAAAGCTGGCGTTCAACTCCAAGAAAGACCTCTACACGTGCAACACTCAGGCTCAGCCCAAACACACACCAAGTGGGCCCAGGAAGTGGATTTATGCATCAATTACTTACTCATGTAAACCCTAGTAGCTAGTTTATTATAAATAGGACCTTTTACTATTGTATTAGGTATCTTTGATCAGTTGTATGCTATCTTAGATCACAATAGGGGGCTGGCCATCTCGGCCATGCCTGGACCTTCACTTATGTATTTTCATACGGTAGAGTTTCTACACTCCATAGATTAAGGTGTGGAGCTCTGCTGTTCCTCAGAGATTAATGCAAAGTACTACTGTTTTCTATTCAATTCATCTTATTTCGCTTCTAAGATATCCATTCGCACCCAAGAACGTGATGAAGGTGATGATTATGTGTGACTCTCATCATCCTTCTCCCTTATGAACGCGTGCCTGACAAACACTTATGTTCTACATGAATTAAGCTAGAATGAGTATCTCTTAGATCTCCTAACCAGAATCTTCGTGGCGTAACCTAGAATGATGGCGGCATTCAAGAGAATCCGGAAAGTCTAAACCTTGTCTGTGGTATTCCGAGTAGGATTCAATGATTGAATGACTGTGACGAGCTTCAAACTCACGAGTGCTGGGCGTTAGTGACAGACGCAAAAGGAGGGTGAATCCTATTCCAGCATGATCGAGAACCGACAGATGATTAGCCGTGCTGTGACAGAGCATGTGAGCATATTTTTCACTGAGAGGAGGGGATGTAGCCACTGACAACGGTGATGCCCTTGCATAAAGCCAGCCATGGAAAGGAGTAAGACTGATTGGATGAAGATAGCAGGAAAGCAGAGGTTCAGAGGAACGAAAGCATCTCCATTCGCTTATCTGAAATTCTCACCAATGAATTACATAAGTATTTCTATCCCTATTTTATTATATTAAATTCGAAAACACCATTATCCATTTATATCTGCCTAACTGAGATTTACAAGGTGACCATAGCTTGCTTCATACCGACAATCTCCGTGGGATTCGACCCTTACTCACGTAAGGTATTACTTGGACGACCTAGTGCACTTGCTGGTTAGTTGTATCGAAGTTGTGAACCATGGTATTGGCACCATGTTCTTGGCGCCATTGCCAGAGACAAGAAAGAGCCATGAATTTTACATAATTAAAGTGTAATCACGATTACGCGTACCAAGTTGCTCACGTTGCCAGGGATTGTTCGAGCCTGGACATCACAATTTCGTGCACCAAGTTTTTGGCGCCGTTGCCGGGGATTGTTTGTGTTTGGACAACTGACGGTTCATCCTGTTGCTCAGATTAGGTAATTTTCTTTTTGTTTTCTTTTCAAAAGTTTTTCAAAAATATTTCTAAAACTTTCTCATCTATTTTCGAAAAAAATAAAAATGTTTTCAAAAATTTTATTCAAGATTTTTAAGAATGAATTCTAGTGTTTCATGAAGCATGTGAAGCCTGGCTGGCTGTAAAGCCATGTCTAAATTCTTTTGGGCTGGGGCTTCCAAACCATCAGAGGCAAGTTACATATTTGATAAGTAATGAGCAGCAATTTGTTATCAAGAGCAATATACTCTGGTGTTACATGCTGAAGCTTGGCTGGCCATTGGCCATGTCTAGTGTTTTGGACTGGAGCTTTCATTGAACGCTTGGCTGGCTAGTGAGCCATGTCCGATTCCTGGACTGAAGCTTTAGACTAAGAATGCAAGATTCCTGGAATTTATATTAAAAATTTTAGAATCTTTATTTATTTTTTTTCTTTTTCATATAATTTTTGAAAAAAAAAATCCAAAAAAATTAGAAAATCATAAAAATCAAAAATATTTTTGTGTTCTTGTTTGAGTCTTGAGTCATGTTATAAGTTTGGTGTCAATTGCATATGCATCTTGCATTTTTTCGAAAATTCATGCATTCATAGTGTTCTTCATGATCTTCAAGTTGTTCTTGGTAAGTCTTCTTGTTTGATCTTGATGATTTTTTTTTTGTGTCTTTTATTGTTTTTCATATGCATTCTTGAATTCTTAATGTCTAAGCATTAAAGAATTCTAAGTTTGGTGTCTTGCATGTTTTCTTTGCATTAAAAATTTTTCAAAAATGTGTTCTTGATGTTCATCATGATCTTCATAGTGTTCTTGGTGTTCATCTTGACATTCATAGCATTCTTGCATGAATCACATGTTTTGATCTAAAAATTTCATGCATTGCATAATTTTCATGTTTTTCATAAAAAAATTCAAAAAACAAAAAAATATCTTTCCCTTTTTCTCTCATCAAATTCAAAAATTTGGATTGACTTTTTCAAAAATTTTTAAAATCAAGTTGTTTCTTATGAGTCAAATCAAATTTTCAATTTGAAAATCTTATCTTTTTCAAAATCTTTTTCAAAAATCAAATCTTTTTCAAAATTCTTAGTTATTTTCGAAAATTCCAAAAATATTTTTCAAAAATCTTTTTTATTTTTATCACAAATTTTTGAAAATAACAATAACAATTAATGTTTTGATTCAAAAATTTGAAGTTTGTTACTTGCTTGTTAAGAAAGATTCAAACTTTAAGTTCTAGAATCATATCTTGTGATTTCTTATGAATCAAGTCATTAATTGAGATTTTAAAAATCAAATCTTTTTCAAAACTAATTTCAATCATATCTTTTCAAAAATATCTTCTTATCTTATCTTTTTCAAAAATATCTTTTCAAAATATCTTTTCTAACCTCCTAACTTCTTATCTTTTCAAAATTTGTTTTAACTAACTAACTAACTTTTTGTTTGTTTCTTAACTTTTTCAAAACTACCTAACTAACTCTCTCTCTAATTTTCGAAAATATCTTCCCTCTTTTTCAAAAATTTCTTTTTAATTAACTAATTATTCTTATTTTTATTTTTAATTTTAAAAATTTTTCAAAAAAAAAAATACTAACAATTTTTCAAAAACTATTTTCAAAAATCACTAACTCCTTTTCAAAAATAATTTTCGAAAATTATCCCTCCCCCATCTTATTCTATTTATTCGTTCATATCCTAACATCTCATCTCACATCTCTGCCATCCTCACAGTTGTGGTTCTTCCATTATATTACATTCTTTGTCTCCCCCTCTTCTTCTACTCACACAGGGATCCCTATACTGTGGCATAAAGGATCTCTATTATTATTATTTTTTTTTTCTGTGCCCTCTTCTTTGTCATATGAGCAGGAGCAAGGACAAGAACATTCTTGTTGAAGCAGATCCAGAACCTGAAAGGACTCTAAAAAGGAAGCTAAGAGAAGCCAAAATACAACAATCCAGAGATAACCTTTCAGAAATTTTCGAACAGGAAGAGGAGATGGCAGGCGAAAATAATAATAATGTAAGGAAGATGCTTGGTGACTTTACTGCACCTGATTCCAATTTACATGGAAGAAGCATCTCCATTCCTGCCATTGGAGCAAACAATTTTGAGCTGAAACCTCAATTAGTTTCTCTGATGCAGCAGAACTGCAAGTTTCATGGACTTCCATCTGAAGATCCTTTTCAAATCTTAACTGAATTCTTGCAGATATGTGATACTGTTAAGACTAATGGAATAGATCCTGAAGTCTACAGGCTCATGCTTTTCCCTTTTGCTGTAAGAGACAGAGCTAGATTATGGTTGGATTCTCAACCCAAAGACAGCCTGAACTCTTGGGATAAGCTGGTCACGGCTTTCTTAGCCAAGTACTTTCCTCCTCAAAAGCTGAGCAAGCTTAGAGCTGATGTCCAAACCTTCAGAAAAGAAAGAAGGTGAATCCCTCTATGAAGCTTGGGAAAGATACAAACAGTTGATCAAAAAGTGTCCTTCTGACATGCTTTTAGAATGGACCATCCTGGATATATTCTATGATGGTTTGTCTGAGTTATCTAAGATGTCACTGGACACTTCTGCAGGTGGATCCATTCACCTAAAGAAAACGCCTGCAGAAGCTCAAGAACTCATTGACATGGTTGCTAATAACCAGTTCATGTACACTTCTGAAAGGAATCCTGTGAACAATGGGACGCCTATGAAGAAGGGAGTTTTTGAGGTTGATGCTCTGAATGCCATATTGGCTCAGAATAAAATATTGACTCAGCAAGTCAATATGATCTCTCAGAGTCTGCATGGAATGCAAGCTGCATCCAACAGTACTCAAGAGGTTTCTTATGAAGAAGAAGCTTATGATCCTGAGAACCCTGCAATAGCAGAGGTGAATTACTTAGGTGAACCTTATGGAAACACCTATAACTCATCATGGAGAAATCATCCAAATTTCTCATGGAAGGATCAAAAGCCTCAACAAGGCTTTAATAATGGTGGAAGAAACAGGTTTAATAATAATAAACCTTTTCCATCATCCACTCATCAACAGACAGAGAACTCTGAACAAAATGCTTCTAATTTAGCAAATCTAGTCTCTGATCTATCCAAGGCCACTGTGAGTTTCATGAATGAAACGAGGTCTTCCATTAGAAATCTGGAAGCACAAGTGGGCCAGCTGAGTAAAAGGATCACTGAAATCCCTCCCAGTACTCTCCCAAGCAATATAGAAGAGAATCCAAAAGGAGAGTGCAAGGCCATTGACATAAGCATCATGGCCGAACCTGTGAGGAGAGGAGAGGACGTGAATCCCAAGGAGGAAGACCTCCTGGGACGTTCAGTGGTCAATAAGGAGCTTCCCTCTGAGGAACCAAAGGAATCTGAGACTCATCTAGAGACCATAGAGATTCCATTGAACCTCCTTATGCCCTTCATGAGCTCTGATGAGTATTCCTCTTCTGAAGAGAATGAGGATGTTACTGAAGAGCAAACTGCCAAGTTTCTTGGTGCAATCATGAAGCTGAACGCCAAATTATTTGGCATTGATACTTGGGAAGTTGAACCTCCCTTGTTCATCAATGAACTAAGTGATCTGGATCAACTGACGTTGCCTCAGAAGAGACAGGATCCTGGAAAGTTCATAATACCCTGTACCATAGGCACCATGATCTTTAAGGCTCTATGTGACCTTGGTTCAGGAATAAACCTCATGCCTCTCTCTGTAATAGAGAAACTGGGAATCTATGGGGTGCAAGCTGCTAAAATCTCATTAGAGATGGCAGACAGTTCAAGAAAACAGGCTTATGGACAAGTAGAGGACGTGTTAGTAAAGGTTGAAGGCCTTTGCATCCCTGCTGATTTCATAGTCCTGGATACTGGAAAGGAAGAGGATGAATCCATCATCCTAGGAAGACCTTTCCTGGCCACAGCAAGAGCTGTGATTGATGTTGACAGAGGTGAAATAGTCCTTCAATGGAATGAGAACTCCCTTGTGTTTAAAACTCAAGGATCTCCCTCTGCAACCATGAAGAGGAAGCAGAAAAAGCTTCTCTCAAAGCAGAGTCAACCAGAGCCCCCACAGTCAAACTCTAAGTTTGGTGTTGGAGAGTTTCAACAATGCTCTGAACATCTGTGAGGCTCCATGAGAGCCCACTGTCAAGCTATTGACATTAAAGAAGCGCTTGTTGGGAGGCAACCCAATGTTTATCTAACTTTTATTTTCATTGTTTTTCATGTTTTCTTAGGTTCATGATCATGTGGAGTCACAAAATAAATAGAAAAATTGAAAACGGAATCAAAAACAGCAGAAGAAAAATCACACCCTGGAGGAGCATCTGTCTGGCGTTCAGCGCCAGAACAGGCATGGTTCTGGCATTCAACGCCAGAAATGGCACACAAATGGGCGCTGAACGCCCAAAATGGCAACCAACCTGGCGCTGAACGCCCAGAGTTGAGTACAAAGGCATTTTTACATGCCTAATGGGTGCAGGGATGTAAATCCTTGAACACCTCAGGATCTGTGGAACCCACAGGATCCCCACTACCTCCACTCACTTCTTCTCACCACTCTCTTTCACACAACCCCATAAACACTCTTCCCTAAAAACCCCTCACCAATCACCTCAATCTCTCTTCCCCACTAAACCTTCACCACTCACATCCATCCACTCTTCCCCATAAACCTACCTCATAAACTCCACCTACCTTCAAAATTCAAAACCAATTTCCCACCCAAACCCACCCATATGGCCAAACCTTAACCCCCCCTCCCTTCCCTATATAAAGCCCTCTATTCTTCATCAAATTCACACAACACACCCCTCTACACCATTCTTGGCCGAAACCACATCTCCCTCTCCCTCTCCATTTTTCTTCTTCTTATTCTTCTATTCTTTTGTTTATTGCTCGAGGGCGAGTAATATTCTAAGTTTGGTGTGGTAAAAGCATAAGCTTTTTTGTTTTTCCATTACCATTGATGGCACCTAAGACCGGAGAATCCTCTAGAAAGGGGAAAGGGAAGACAAAAGCTTCCACATCCGAGTCATGGGAGATGGAAAGGTTCATCTCCAAAGCCCATCAAGACCACTTCTATGATGTTATGGCCAAGAAGAAGGTGATCCCTGAGGTCCCTTTCAAACTCAAAAGAAATGAGTATCCGGAGATCCGACATGAAATTCAAAGAAGAGGATGGGAAGTTCTAACAAATCCCATTCAACAAGTCGGCATCCTAATGGTTCAAGAGTTCTATGCTAATGCATGGATCACCAAGAACCATGATCAAAGTAGGAACTCGAATCCAAAGAACTAGGTTACAATGGTTCGGGGGAAATACTTGGATTTTAGTCCGGAAAATGTGAGGTTGGCGTTCAACTTGCCAAACATGGAAGAGAACGCACGCCCCTACACAAGGAGAGTCAACTTTGATCAAAGGTTGGACCAAGTCCTTATGGACATATGTGTAGAAGGAGCTCAATGGAAGATTGACTCCAAAGGCAAGCCGGTTCAACTAAGAAGATTGGACCTTAAGCCTGTGGCTAGAGGATGGTTGGAGTTTATTCAATGCTCAATCATTCCCACTAGCAACCGGTCTGAAGTTACTATAGACCGGGCCATCATGATCCATAGCATCATGATTAGAGAAGAGGTGGAAGTTCATGAGATTATACCTCAAGAACTCTACAAGGTGGCTGACAAGTCCTCCACTATGGCAAGGTTAGCCTTTCCTCACCTCATCTGCCACCTATGCAATTCAGCTGGGATTGACATAGAGGGAGATATCCTCATCAAAGAGGACAAGCCCATCACTAAGAAAAAGATGGAGCAAGCAAGAGAGCCCATTCATGGAGCTCAAGAGGTGCAAGAAGCTCATTACCATAAGATTCCGGAGATGCCTCAAATGCACTTTCCTCCACAAAACTATTGGAAGCAAATCAACACCTCCCTAGGAGAATTGAGTTCCAATATGGGACAACTAAGGGTGGAACATCAAGAGCACTCCATCATGCTTCATGAAATAAGAGAAGATCAAAAAGCAATGAGGGAGGAGCAACAAAGACAAGGAAAAGACATAGAAGAGCTCAAGGACATCATTGGTTCCTCAAGAAGGAAACGCCACCATCACTAAGGTGGATTCATTCCTTGTTCTTGCTTTCTCTGTTTTTCGTTTTCTATGTTATGTGCTTATCTATGTTTGTGTCTTCATTACATGATCATTAGTAGTTAGTAACTTTGTCTTAAAGTTATGAATGTCCTATGAATCCATCACCTCTCTTAAATGAAAAATGTTTTAATTCAAAAGAACAAGAAGTACATGAGTTTCGAATTTATCCTTGAACTTAGCTTAATTATATTGATGTGGTGACAATGCTTCTTGTTTTCTGAATGTATGTTTGAACAGTGCATATGTATTTTGAAGTTATTGTTTAAGAATGTTAAATATGTTGGCTCTTGAAAGAATGATGACTAGGAGACATGTTATTTGATAATCTGAAAAATCATAAAAATGATTCTTGAAGCAAGAAAAAGCAGCAAAGAACAAAGCTTGCAGAAAAAAAAAATATATAGGCGAAAAAAAAAATAGAAAGAAAAAGGAAAAGCAAGCAGAAAAAGCCAGTAACCCTTAAAACCAAAAGGCAAGGGCAATAAAAAGGATCCCAAGGCTTTGAGCATCAGTGGATAGGAGGGCCTAAAGGAATAAAATCCTGGTCTAAGCAGCTAAACCAAGCTGTCCCTAACCATGTGCTTGTGGCGTATAGGTGTCAAGTGAAAACTTGAGACTGAGCGGTTAAAGTCAAGGTCCAAAGCAAAAACAAAGAGTGTGCTTAATAACCCTGGACACCTCTAATTGGGGACTTTAGCAAAGCTGAGTCACAATCTGAAAAGGTTCACCCAATTATGTGTCTGTGGCATTTATGTATCCGGTGGTAATACTGGAAAACAAAGTGCTTAGGGCCACGGCCAAGACTCATAAAGAAGCTGTGTTCAAGAATCATCATACTGAACTAGGAGAATCAATAACACTATCTGAACTCTGAGTTCCTATAGATGCCAATCATTCTGAACCTCAATGGATAAAGTGAGATGCCAAAACTATTCAAGAGGCAAAAAGCTACAAGTCCCGCTCATTTGATTAGAGCTATGTTTCATTGATAGTTTGGAATTTATAGTATATTCTCTTCTTTTTATCCTATTTGATTTTCAGTTGCTTGGGGACAAGCAACAATTTAAGTTTGGTGTTGTGATGAGCGGATAATTTATACGCTTTTTGACATTGTTTTCAGTATGTTTTTAGTAGGATCTAGTTACTTTTAGGGATGTTTTCATTAGTTTTTATGTTAAATTCACATTTCTGGACTTTACTATGAGTTTGTGTGTTTTTCTGTGATTTTAGGTATTTTCTGGCTGAAATTGAGGAACTTGAGCAAAAATCAGATTCAGAGGTTGAAGAAGGACTGCTGATGCTGTTGGATTCTGACCTCCCTGCACTCAAAGTGGATTTTCTGGAGCTACAGAACTCGAAATGGCGCGCTTCCAATTGCGTTGGAAAGTAGACATCCAGGGCTTTCCAGAAATATATAATTGTTCATACTTTTGCCAAGAATAGACGACGTAAACTGGCGTTCAACGCCAGCCTTCTACCCAAACTTGGCGTCCAGCGCCAGAAAAGGAGCCAAAACCAGAGTTGAACGCCCAAAGTGGCACAAAAGCTGGCGTTCAACTCCAAGAAAGACCTCTACACGTGCAACATTCAGGCTCAGCCCAAACACACACCAAGTGGGCCCAGGAAGTGGATTTATGCATCAATTACTTACTCATGTAAACCCTAGTAGCTAGTTTATTATAAATAGGACCTTTTACTATTGTATTAGGTATCTTTGATCAGTTATATGCTATCTTAGATCACAATAGGGGGCTGGCCATCTCGGCCATGCCTGGACCTTCACTTATGTATTTTCATACAGTAGAGTTTCTACACTCCATAGATTAAGGTGTGGAGCTCTGCTGTTCCTCAGAGATTAATGCAAAGTACTACTGTTTTCTATTCAATTCATCTTATTTCGCTTCTAAGATATCCATTCGCACCCAAGAACGTGATGAAGGTGATGATTATGTGTGACGCTCATCATCCTTCTCCCTTATGAACGCGTGCCTAACAAACACTTCTGTTCTACATGAATTAAGCTAGAATGAGTATCTCTTAGATCTCCTAACCAGAATCTTCGTGGCGTAAGCTAGAATGATGGCGGAATTCAAGAGAATCTGGAAAGTCTAAACCTTGTCTGTGGTATTCCGAGTAGGATTCAATGATTGAATGACTGTGACGAGCTTCAAACTCGCAAGTGCTGGGCGTTAGTGACAGACGCAAAAGGAGGGTGAATCCTATTCCAGCATGATCGAGAACCGACAGATGATTAGCCGTGCTGTGACAGAGCATGTGAGCATATTTTTCACTGAGAGGAGGGGATGTAGCCACTGACAACGGTGATGCCCTTGCATAAAGCCAGCCAAGGAAAGGAGTAAGACTGATTGGATGAAGATAGCAGGAAAGCAGAGGTTCAGAGGAACGAAAGCATCTCCATTCGCTTATCTGAAATTCTCACCAATGAATTACATAAGTATTTCTATCTCTATTTTATTATATTAAATTCGAAAACACCATTATCCATTTATATCTGCCTAACTGAGATTTACAAGGTGACCATAGCTTGCTTCATACCGACAATCTCTGTGGGATTCGACCCTTACTCACGTAAGGTATTACTTGTACGACCCAGTGCACTTGCTGGTTAGTTGTATCGAAGTTGTGAACCATGGTATTGGCACCATGTTCTTGGCGCCATTGCCAGAGACAAGAAAGAGCCATGAATTTTACACAATTAAAGTGTAATCACGATTACGCGTACCAAGTTGCTCACGTTGCCAGGGATTGTTCGAGCCTGGACATCACAATTTCGTGCACCACTGGTTCAGTTGTGCGAGTTCTAATTTCGTGCACCAGGTTCGGCATCTCTTAAATCTTCAACCACTTCCTCTTCTTCAATAACTATAGCTTTCTCCATTTGTTCTAGCACAAAATCCCACTCCTTGTTCTCCACTCGAGTTTCTAATCTCTCTTTCATTCTCTGCTCTTTATTTGATTCTCCACATATGACCAGGAGAGGGCTTTGAGTATCTTGGGAAGATAAATATGTTACTACCCTTAAGAATTGGGTTACTATCCCTTGGAGAGTAGTATAAATCCCCTTTTGCTCTTGTAGATATGAAATGAGAATGTCATTTATTAATGTTTGAGGTGGAGAGGAGGGTTCATCATATGGGAGAAAAGGTTCACAATAGGAAGATGGTTCAATTTGGTGGGAGTATTGAGGTGGTGTATGTGAGAATGGTGGTTCTTGGGAGTGATTGTGTTGAAATTATGGTGGCTCTAAGGATTTTTTTGCATAATGGTCACAAGGATGAGGTAAGGGTGATTGGTTTTATGAGGGGTATGGATCATAGGATGGTGCTTTGTAGAATGTGGCTTGTGAGGTAGGTTTAAAACTATGTTGTGGACTTCGTTCATAGGAGTATGTATTATAGGATGGAGTATGATCATTATCGGCCAGAGGAAATTAGTATGGATACCAAGAGGTTCGTTCATGAGCATGCAATTCCTCCCTTGATTGATTTCCAATCCCATAGCACATATCATCATTAAAGCTTGCATTTCATGCAAGATAGTTGTAACCAAACTCATAGCCAAAAGGATGAGAATTCATAATGAAAAGAGAAAATAAAAACAAGAACTAATAAGAGGTAATGAAAATAAACTCCTAAAACTAGCAAAACCTAACAAAGAAGCGAAAAATCAACTATTCACAATATCCACATATGTACAATAACCAATAATAAGCGCACATTTGTAACTCCCCGGCAACGGCGCCAAAAACTTGATGAAGGAATAAATATTGGTCTAGAATTTCTAAAAGGAATTTCATTACAAGTATAGTCCAAACCAACAATTTATCCACCAATCAAAGTTTAAAAAGGTTTTCACAATACAAATAAAAATAACTGGGAGTATTAATCCCAGGTCATTCTCCCTAGGAATTACAAGCGGGTGCTCAATTATTGCCTATGAGGGAAATTGGGGGTTGAGGTAGCAATTGACAAGAAATGTAAATAACAAGAAAGTAAATAACAATTAACCAACAAAGGAAAGAAAACTCAAATGGTAGAAAGATCTTGGCAAGGGTTAATGGTTAAGGATCTCTATCCTTGTTACCAACCATAATATGATAATTGCAAGGATCAATCCCATTTAGTCATCTTCTAACAATTGGAAGAAAGTCAAATGAGCTTCATTAATCTTAATCCATAAGTCCTAGCCATCTCACCAATTGATTTAGTGAGAGACTAGAGTCAATGGACACAAATTATCAATCACTTGGATATTAGTAACTCAAGGTCACCTAAATTACCAACCCAAGCCAAGAAAGCTAAAAGAAATATTTCATCAAACACCTAGCGTGCAATAAAGGAAAACATCATAAAATGCAAGAATTAATAAAAGCCATAACTAAGACAAGCAAGAAATCAATAATAGCAACTAAGGTAAACATCAAAAGACATGAAAACATAAAATTGCATTGAAAGGAAATTAAAATTGACAAGAGAGTTCATAAACTAAATTGGCAAAATAAAGAAATTAACAAGAGAAGTTGGATAAACTAAGATACTAGAACAATAAAAAGTAAAGAAAAACTAAATTGAAGCAAGATTCAAAATTAGATCCAAGCAGAAATTAAACTAAGAACCCTAAAATCTAGAGAGAGGAGAGAGCCTCTCTCTCTAGAATTATACATCTATCTAAAACTAAAACTAATGGAATGTGTCTTCTCTCTATCCTCCGTCACTCCCAGCATCTTATCTTCAATTTGGGCTTGAAACTGGGCCAAAAACAGGCTTAGAAATTGCCTCCAGCATTTTTCCTTTAGTGAGGCACGTGACGCTTGTCACGTGTACGCGTCGTCTAACTTTGCACAAGGTCACGCGTACGCGTCAGTCACGCGTATGCGTTGGTGGACGATGCTCCTAGTCATGCGCATGCGTCAGCCACATGTACGCGTCAGGACCAACTTCTTAAATCTATAATTCTTTGTATTCCTTCCACTTTTGCATGCTTCCTTTCCATCCTCGAAGCCATTCTTTGCCCTATAACCCTAAAATCACTTGACAAATATATCACGGCATCGAATGGTAATAAAAGAGGAATAAAAATTAGCAATTTTAAGGCCTAGGAAGCATGTTTTCATTCTTAATCACAAATTAGGAAGGATTCACAAAACCATGCAATTTATATGAATAAGTGTAAGAATAATTGACAAAATCCACTCAATTCAATACAAAATAAATCATAAAATTGTTGTTTATCAATGCCTTGTTTGCCAGTTGATCTAACCAATGTAACTGATTCTTGATCTGCAAGGGAACTATGAATCTGAGTTCTTAGAGGCATTTTTGTTTCTTCAAGTAACTTGTTTGAGAAACAAAAGATAGGAAATGCTTTTAAATTGTATTTCATTCATTTTCGCAACCTGAATTGCTATTGCAAGGTGTTTAAACTTGGATGGTGTATGATGTATGAGTATGCTAATATTTGTTGAACTAGTATCATTGTTATATGGAATAATTATTGTCATTAAATTTATAAAGAACTAAATCCTAGGTGTAATGAACCTATATAGTTTAAAAATACTTTAGTATTAATTTTACTTTAAAAAATATTAAATTTCAAACTTTACAGCAAAAAATCAATTTTAAAACTAGATTTTTGGTAGAAAAAATATGGTTTTGGAAACTGAATTTCTAAAAACTAATTTTAAAATTGAATTTTTAATTAAAAATATGGTTTTGAGATCAAATTTTCAAGAAAATTGAATTTCAAAATTGGATTATAAGAAAATCAAAGTTACAATCGGTTTGTAATTAAAACCATATTTGAATTTTAAAATTGCTGTTTTTCAAACCAATTTAAAATCGGTTTTCCTCTTCAATTCAGTTCCAGTTTGGTTTCATAAACCACAAACTTGGTTCTGATGTGGATGCAGTTTAGATTTTTAAAAATCCAAATCATGCCCACCCCTACGCTATATATATTTATTTATGATAGAGAAGGGGCTCAAAAGCATACAATCAGAAGCAGGAGACCCAAATGTAAGTAGAAATTTATGAAGAAAGGGTTGGACCAAAACTGAGAGCTAGAAGTGAGAAGCTTAAGATCCCACCCAAATGGATGAAAGACTTTATGAAAAAATAGTTTGTGCCACACTAGATAATTCCATACGTAGTTCGTTACTAAAAATATTATATGAGATCTAGGAGAGAAAGATAGAGAGTTACATAGATTTTGGATTCATCCATGGAATTCCTCCTCTGACTCAAAGGAGGGGTGTCATGTTTTTTTGTCGCCATTTTATTATAATCAATGCAGTAATCCATTTCTCAATTTCTTCCTACCACTCTCACTACAATAAATAAAGTTTTTCGCAACGGTCGAAAATCGTTGCCAGAGATCGAAAAATAGTTCCTAAAACTTTAGGCAATGCTTTGGCAATGGATTTTTACCTAAGGAAATGGCAACCAAAAAACCATTTCCATAGTTACTGGCTTAGACAACGATTTTGACAATAATTTTTAAAGAACGGTTTAGAATCATCACTGGATAAGCAACGGTTTAGAACCGTTCTCTTTCATGACATAACGATTTAAAACCATAACTGGATAGGCAACGGTTTAAGATGTTGTAGTTTTGTTATTCACAAAGACAACGGTTTAAAAGCATTTCCTTTAGTGTTTTTTTGCAACAGTTTTAATACCATTGCCATTTTGTAGCTGCCTTTGACAACGATTTTGGCCTTTTGTGACTTTTGACAATGGTTTTTCTGTAATTATATAATTCTTTATTTACAATAGTTTTCTCATGTTACAATGAAATTTGTTCTGACTATTTTTTTAATTTAGTGTCAATAAATAACCTTAACAATTTGAATCAAATTTCTAAAGAAAACTAATTAAACATTTACCATTAAGTTTGATTTATAATGTATTATGTAAGATACACAATCACATTATATCATCAATCCAAAATACCATAATACTAGGCTAAGTCATAACTACTTCTAATTATATCATCATCATTTTTCAAAATATAATAGCAAGGCATAATCTTAAGTGAAAATACTAATTCATTTTGAATATGACAATGCTGGAACTTAAATATTATTACAGACAAATTTTTGTGTCATTGAAATTTGACTAAAGAAAAATATACATAATAAAGAAAAGTAGTACTCATTGATTTGCATCGTTTTACAACTTAAGACATTAAACAAAGAAGCTATTGACGGAAAGTTGTCAAAGCACCCATTACTCAGCATTGAATGACTTATAATAGAATAATAACATAACAGATCATACACAACCATAGCCATCATACTTAAATTCCAGAGACACTTACCTCTAGAGCTTTTGTATATGAGTTAATGAAAAGCTGAGACTTTCCTGCTATTGTTCGTGCATGTTGCCTTAGGTATCGACTTATCTCCATCTGTCAACATGAACTACATATTTACATCCACATCAATCAATTAATAATTCATCAAGATATCTAACTTGTAAAGTTTAGACACGTACATCTATAGCACCTCCACTAGCAACTGTAGTTGAATTTTCCAAAACCCTCTGAACAATCATGATTGCATGATGCAAGTTCGCTCTGCTTCCTCTATGAACTGTAAGAGAATCAATTATAAATCCAAGAAATGATAGATATATATAGAAGGAGATATAGACAGGCACTGCACAACCACCAACCCACCTAATCAGCTCCTCCACAAAGAACTATGGTGGCTGTTTATCCAGATGGACATCCATTGAATATGTTGAACCTTTCATTTCCAACCTGCTTCTCCTAAAAAACCTCACAAGTTCCAAGTACCTTCATGCAAATAAATCACAAGAATTTCAACAAATAATATAATACATAACACACAAAAAAAAATGCACAACCCCATCAATGATGTTATTGACAGATGTTTGTACAGTTCCACCAGTTGCAATAACGACCCTTTTTAAATCTTCTACTACACAACTAGCGTATAAAATTTCTCGATCTACAAAATACTGTTAAAATAGGACAAATAATAAATGTCTCTGGACCAACAATCAATCACAAATGAGAATTTCACACAAGGCCACAAATTAAGACACAATCTCAACTACATAAGAACCAAATTTCAATATGAATGTACATGCAATCCTATAGCTCCTAATCAAATTCTAAGAGTGAACACCGTCTTCAATTAAGGACTTGGCCTCCTTAAAAAACTCAGTAGCAAGTAAAACCATAGTGGTGGTTCCATCCCCAACCTGTAAATTAACAACAATGGTGGCCATTCAGTTATAACTATTACTAATTGACTAGCAAGTTAGTTAGTTTCTTCCTTCCACATCATTTCTAAATTAGTTAATTTCCTACTATTCTAGCATTTTTAAACCCGAAATGGAAAGAACCAATTCAATCATTCTCCATTCTCCAATTACATTAATAATGACACACATCAGAAGCAAAAATAATTAAAAAAGTGCAGGTCCATAAGATGGATCTAAGCTGAGATGAATGAGTATATTGAGCAGTGACTAAAATAGAAAATGTATTTCCAGAGAACCAATTACCAAATCAAAATCAAAATAGCATTATAACAAATCAATATTAAAATCAAAACATAAATCAAATTAATTAAAATCACAGAAGAATAGACACCTAAGTTACCTAAACAGAGATTGAGCCACAAGGAGGAGGCAGAGAATAGTGCCCGCGACAGAGTTTGAACCACAATCAGAAGCTACAGCCATGACAGGAGCAGAAGCAACGAAGCAGAAGCAGAAGCAGAAGCAGAAGAGGGCAGGGTAAGGGCAGGGCGACCATGACAACAAAAGGGTAGAAGCTGCGACAGCCAGGAGAAGCAATAACGGCCAGGAAAAACAGCGACGGTGCGGAGAGGGGAGAAATGGACAGGAGAACCAGCGACGGTGCGGAGAGGGGAGAAACGACCAGGAGAACCAAAAACGGCACAGAGAGAGGAAAGGCAGCAACGATTCTTATGCGGCTAGGGGAGCCCAGACGCAGCTTCCTTCGACGGTGGCTTAGGGTTAGATGGTGAGGGCTGGGTGAAGTTTGACATTGTTCGATGATGGCTTTGATGGTGGGTTAGGGGTAGTAGAGGGAGGAAACAAGATCAGCTTTGTGTTTTCTTCTGAAGGAAGATTGCTGAAATTTTTTTTTTGAAGTGTTAAAAAATATTATGTTAAATTTTAGAGCGGGAATAATGCCAATATATATATATATATATATATATATATATGTTATAAATTCATTTTAAATTTATTTTTTCTATAAATAATATCTGTTATATATCTATAATAATAATTTTTGAGTATTTTACAAATTTAGTATTTATAGGGAAAATTGTTTAAATTTATATGATTATTTAAACTATTTTTATATGTATCTTTAAATTTACATAATTATTTAAATAATATTAAAAAATTGTTGTTTGATAAAAAATTGTTGTAATAGTTATAAAACTGTTCTTTAAAATAGTCAAAGAGAACGATTTTATTTTGTTGCTATAACATAATAAAAAATTGAACATCAACAGCAACACTGTAAAAACCATTGTCTAATACCATCTAATAGAACGATTTTAAAGTGTAGAATTTTGGCAACGGTTTTTATGCATTTCTTTTGTACAATTATTTAAACAATATTAAAACCGTTGCTTAAAAACAAATCATGGTAACGGTAATAAAACCGTTCTTTAAAACAGTAAAAAAGAACTTTTTTAGTTTGTTGTTATAAAATAATGAAAAATTGAATTCAACAGTATAAAAAAATCGTTGTCTAAAACTATCTAAGAGAACGGTTTTAAGGCGTTGCGAAATTTGGCATTGCTAAAGCACACATTTGTTGTAGTGTCTATTTTGTAATCCTACTGCTACCATTTGCATCAATTTATAGTTATAAATTTGTTGCTATCATTATTACTTTCGTTGAGAGGACCACGCTGATCTCACCCGCTGGTGCACGAATCCCACACTTTCATACAGCTGTACTAGCAAGTGCATTGGGTCGTCCAAGTAATACCTGAGCGAGTCAGGGTCGATCCCACGAGGATTGTTGGTTTGAAGCAAGCTATGGTTATCTTGCAGGTCTTAGTAAGGTAAAATCAGGAAGTTTTTGGATTGAGGCTTAATTGCATTAAAAGAAATATGAGAGAAGGTGTATAAGGTATTTTGTCAATGAAATCAGTAAAAGGGTTACAATTGAGGATTGGAGTTGCTTAGCCTTTCTAAATTAACTCTGGTATTACTGTCTTCTTTTCTTGTGAGTGATCTCTTCAATGGCAGGCTGTATGTGATCAAAGCCATTGGCCGTGGTCATTGATCTCCTCTGCTCCAAATCAAACGCCATTGTTCGTGGTCATCCAATCTGACGGAGGGTGAAGCTCTAGCAGTTCATTCTCTTGGCGATCCTAATCAAAACGCCACAGATAAGGTTAAAACTTCCGGATCAAAGAATGCTACTTCTGTGAATTCTAGGCTATACAACGGAGACCCTAATCTCTCCAGAAATCGGCTAAACTGGTGTCTTGAGAAGTCCCCGACAAAGTCGTGGATTAACCATCTGAGAGATGTATAAACATAGTTGTTGGTTCGCGCTTTCCAGCCACGTATTCACACAAACCTAAGTAGACGCGGGTGTTTGTCAGGCACGTTCATCTTAGTATGATGAACAGAGCTGATTGTCGCTGATCATCCTATTCACCATGTTGAAGAACGAATAAACATCTTAGAAATAAATCAAACACGGATCGAAGAAGAAATAATAATGCTTTTATTAATTCATAGGACTTAGCAGGGCTCCTCCCCTCAACCTAAGAGGTTTGGAAACTCATACTGATGAGAAATAAAATTATGAATTCGAAAATATGCTGAATGATGGCCAAAAAGTGTTCGAATAACATAAATCTAATCCTTTAAAAACTAAATAATGACTAGTAAGGGTAAAGCAGTCTCTTAAGTGCTAAAATCCACTTTTGTGGCCCACTTGGTGAGTGTTTGGGCTGAGATTTGATTAGATCCACGTGCTAGGAGGCCTCTAGGGCATTGAACACTGGTTAGGGGTTCTGTCTGGGCGTTTGGACATTTGACTCTACTCCTTGGGCGCTGGACAACTGGAAGGGTGCAGAAGGCTGGCATTGGACGCCAGTTTTGGGCCTTCTAATATGAAGCAAAGTATGAAGTATTATATATTCTAGAAAGCTCTAGAAGTCAGCTTTCCAGAGCTTTTGAGAACGTTCCATATGGACTTTTGTAGCTCCAGAAAAGCGCTTCCAAATGCAAGGAGGTCAGATCTGGACAGCATATGCAGTGCTTTCTCTGTCTCTGAATCAGACTTCTGCTCCAGCTCCTCAATTTCAGCAAAAAATTACCTGAGATTGTACAAAAACACATAAACTCAAATTAGAATCCAAAAATGTGAATTTAACACTAAAACATGTAAAAACTTAATAAAAGATAAACAAAACATACTAAAAACTATATGAAAACTATGCCAAAAAGCGTATAAAATATCCACTCATCACAACACCAAACTTAAACTGTTGCTTGTCCCCAAGCAATTAAAAATAAAATAGGATGAAAAGAAGAGTAGGATGCAATAAATCTCTGAGTTTCCAATGAAGCTCAATTTCAATTAGATGAACGGGACTTTGTAACTTTTTGTTTCGGAATAGTCTTGGCATCTCACTATCCATTAAAAAATCAGAATGGATGGCATCTTTAGCAACTTAGAGTCCAGATGATATTATTAATTCTCCTAGTTAAGCTCTTTTTATTCTTGAACACAGCTTTTTAGAGTCTTGGTTGTGACCCTAAGCACCTTGTTTTCCAGTATTACCACCGGATACAATAATGCCATAGACACTTTAATTGGGTGAACCTTTTTAGATTGTGACTCAACTTTGCTAGAGTCTCTAGATAGAGGTGTCCAGCGTTCTTGAGCACACTCTTTTTTCTTTGGATCATGACTTTAACCGCTCAGTCTCAAGCTTTTTACTTGACACCTTCAGGCCACAAGCCCATGGTTAGGGACAGCTTGGTTGAGCCGCTTAGGCTAGGATTTTATTCCATTAGGCCTTCCTATCCACTGATGCTCAAAGCCTTGGATTATTTTTACCCTTGCCTTTTGGTTTAAAGGGTTACTAGCTTTTTTCTCTTACCTTTTGGTTTAAAGAGCTATTGCCTTTTTCTGCTTGCTTTTTCTCTCTCCTTTTTTTGTATGCAAGCTTTGTTCTTTTTGCTGCTTGTTCTTGCTTCAATAATCAATTCTATTGATTTTTCAGTTTGCCAATGATACTTTTCCTTTTTCTTCATTCTTTCTAGAGCCAGCATCATAGGATTCCAACTTCAAATATGCACTGTTTACTCATGCATTCAGAAACTAAAGCAATGCCACCACAACAAAATAATTAACCATTCTTTATTGAAAAACTCGAAAATTTATGCATATTTACTTGCTTATAAAAAAATCTACTATTTTATTCATTGTTTAATGATGATAAGAGGAATAATGTATAGCTTATTAGAAAAATAAAAATTAATTAATTACTACTAATGCTTATGTAATCCTAAAAATTAAAAATAAAAATAAAAGTAAAATAAAGACTTAAATACTACTAGTGATCATGCAACTCTAAATTAGGATGGAAATACGTGAGACAGGAATAGGAATAGTCACAGAATTAAAACTCAACAACCTTCAGGTTGAGAGATGTTGGGCTTTTCAGGTTGTGGGATGCATGGATCTTCAACTTGAGGGGCACTGGGCTCTTCATGGGAGAGCTTCTGGCACTTCAGCTCCTCTAGCTCACGCTCTTGCTTCTCCTGCTCCTTAATTAGTTTGCAGATCATGCTAGTCTGATCTTTCTGCTCCTCTCTGAGCTGATCTAAAGTGCTCTGCAAGTGTATTACAGACGCCTTTAGCTGGTCCCAATACTCCATTGGAGGGATCTCTTAGGAAGGCTCATGTGCTTTCCTTTTGGGTTGATCCTCTTCTATCTTGGAACTCTCCATCACCTGCTTGGTGATTGGTTTTTTCTACTGGAATAAAGTTGTCTGATGGGATCATAACCTTAGCCTCTTGGCATAGGCAAAAGATGAGATTTTGATAAGCTAGCATTGCATTAGTGGACACTCTGTTTGCCAGCTTGTAAATCTCATGGGGGATTATTTGGTGGACTTCTACATCATTCTCCATCATAATGCATTGAATTATCACAGCTCTTAGGATAGTAACTTCAGAGCGGTTACTTGTGGGGAGTATAGAATGCCCAATGAAGTCTAGCCATCCTCGAGCAATAGGCTTGAGGATCACCCTTTTTAGCTGGCATGGCTCCCCTTTTGTATTCTCAATCCATTGAGTTCCGGGCAGGCATATGTCCTCTAGGACTTGATCCAGCTTTTGGTTGGCTACAACCCTTCTATTGTATGACTCACGGTCATCCTTTTGCAGAGGTAGTTTGAAGATCTCTCTCACCCTATCCAGGTGAAAATATATGATATTCCCCCTGACCATCGTGCGAAAAGTATGAAAGGTTGTTCCATCCTTATTTTGTTTATCTGTCATCCACAGATTTGCATAGAATTCACGGATCATGTTGCATCCAACATTTAATTCGGGATTACTTAGAATCTCCCAACCTCTCCTTCGAATCTGCTCTTGGATCTCTGGGTATTCTTCTTCTCTTAAATTGAATCCCACCTCAGGGATTACTGGCCTCTTAATCATTATCTTCTGAGAATGTTCTTCATGTTGCTTGGTAACGAATCGAACAGGTTTGAAAATAACTGTTGAGTTGTCCTCTTTCTTGTTCTTTGGGGCGGTCTTGCCACTTCTTGGAGCCATGAGATTGAATTCTTGATGAGAGAACAGGGCTCCTGCCATACCAAACTTAAAAATTTGCTCGTCCTCGAGAAAAAAGTAAGAAAAGAATAAGAAGAAAAGAGAATAAAATTTGAATGAGAGGTGGTGAGTGAGGGAGAGAGGCACGGTCACAAATATATAGGGAGTGGGAAGGGATTTTCGAAAATAATCATGAAAGAAAATAAAGATTTTTGAAAAAAAAGATAATTTGTTAAACTTGAAAGATAAGAAAAGATTTTAAAAAGATATAAAAGATTTTAAAGATAAGATAAGAAGTATGAAAAGGATTTGAAAGTTTAATAAAAGATATGAACAAGATAAGAAAAGATTTTGAAAGAATTTCAAAACGATTTGAAAAAGATATGAAATTTTGAAAAGGATTTGAAAGGTTTTGAAAAAAAATGTTTTAATTTGGAAATTAAATTGAGAATGAATTATTTGAACAAGATTTAATTTAAAAATCAAAGAAAATTTGAAATTGAATTGGAAAAAGATAAGTTGAATCAAGAAAAGATGAGAATTTTGAAGTTACCTCCATGCTGCCTTGCTCGCGTTTAGCGCCAGAGTAGTCCTCCCTCTTGGGCATTAAACGCCCAGCCAGGGAGCCCTGGCTAGGCGTTTAACACCAGGCATGTGCTCCTTCTTGGGCGTTAAATGCCCAGCCAGGGCCTCCTGGCTGGCGTTTAACGCCAGGCCTGTGCTTCGCATTGGGCATTTAAACGCCTAACCAGTGCTCCCTGGCTGGCGTTTAACGCTAGGCTTGCTGCCTCCATGGGCGTTTGAACGCCCATTTGCCTACCCTTTTCTGGCGTTTTAACGCCAGAGAAATCTTTACTCCAGGGTATTCTATTTGCTATTCTGCATCATTTTGTCTCTGTTTAAGCACTGTTCATGATCACTAACATTAAAATTAACTTAAAACATAATCAAAAACTAAAAAAGAAAACTAATTTAAAATATAAATAACTAGAAAATTGATAAAGTATGAGTGATTATTGGGTTTCCTCCCAACAAGCGCTTCTTTAATGTCTTTAGCTGGACTTCACTGTACTTAACTTAGTAATAGTGTTGAGCCTCCTGGCTCTATATCTCCTTCAAGGTAATGCTTGACTCTCTGTCCATTGACAGTGAACCTAGTTTCTTTTCCTTGAAGTTCTATGTGTCCGTAAGGTGATGTACTAGTAATCACAAATGGTCGCATCCAACGGGATTTGAGTTTCCCAGGAAACAGTTTGAGTCTTGAGTTGAAGAGCAAGACTTTCTGTCCTGGTTCAAAGACTCTAGAAGCTAACTTTCTGTCATGCCACCTCTTTGCCTTTTCCTTATATATCTTTGGATTTTTAAATGCAGCTAAGCGAAATTCATCCAACTTATTTAGTTAGAGCAGCCATTTCTCTCCTGCTGCTTTAGCATCAAAGTTGAGGAATCTAGTAGCCCAGTAGGCCTTGTGTTCTAGTTCCACTGGCAAATGATAGGCTTTTCCATATACCACCTGATATGGTGAAGTTCCAATTGGGGTTTTGAAAGCTGTTCTGTACGCTCACAAAGCATCATCAAGCTTTCTAGCCCAATCCTATCTAGAGGCACTTACTGTCCTCTCTAGAATTCGCTTTAGTTCTCTATTTGAGACTTCACGTTGCCCATTTGTTTGGGGATGATACTGTGTTGCTACTTTGTGGTGAACTCCGTAACGGCTTAAGATAGAATCCAGATATGTGTTGCAAAAATGAGTACCTCCATCACTAATTAGTCTCCTAGGGACACTAAATCTACTGAAGATGTTCTTTTGGAGGAACTTCATTACTACTCTAGTGTCATTAGTGGGTGTTGCTATTGCTTCAACCCATTTAGACACATAATCTACTACCACAAGGAGGTAGATGTTTGAGTATGAAGGCGGGAAAGGTCCCATGAAATCTATGCCCCATACGTCAAAAAAATTAATCTCTAGGATTCCTTGTTGAGGCATGCTGTGACCATGAGGGAGATTTCCAGCTCTTTGGCAATTATCACAGTTACGGATGAACTCTTTAGAATCCTTAAAGAGAGTAGGCAAGTAAAAGCCACTTTGGAGTACCTTGGTGGCTGTCCACTCATCTCCAAAGTGTCCTCTATAGTCAGAGCCATGGCAATGCCATAGAATTTTCTGTGCCTCTTCTTCACACACACAGCGTCAGATTATTCCATCCGGGCATCTCTTAAAGAGATATGGTTCATCCCATAGGTAATATTTTGTATCATGCATGAGTCTCCGGGCTTACTGCCTGGTAAATTCCTTTAGAATGAACCTTATAGCCTTGTAATTTGTAATGTCTGCAAACCAAGGTACTTCCGGATGGCATAGAGTTGCTCATATGGAAAGGATTCAGATATGTCACTGGAGGGGGAAGAATTCCCTGCTACTGGCTCAATTCGGGATAAGTGATCAGCCACCTGATTTTCTGTCCCTTTTCAGTCTTTAATTTCTATATCAAACTCTTGCAGGAGTAATACCCATCTTATAAGTCGGGGTTTAGAATCCTACTTGGTGAGTAGATACTTTAGAGCAGCATGGCCAATATAAATAATGACATTAGATCCTACTGGGTAGGATCTGAACTTGTCAATGGCATAGACCACTGCAAGTAGCTCCTTTTTTGTAGTAGTGTAGTTTTTTGCACATCATTAAATACGCGACTAGCATAATAAATGACATACAGAAGCTTGTCATATCTCTGCCCCAGGAATGCACCAATTGCATGATCACTGGCATCACACATTAGCTCAAATGGTAAGTCCCAGTTGGGTGCAGAGATGATAGGAGCAGTGACAAGCTTGTCTTTCAAAGTTTCAAAGGTATGCAGGCATTCTTGGTCAAAGACGAAGGGAATGTCAGTGGCCAAGAGATTGCACAGGGGTTTTGTGATGGGTGGAAATCATATTCCCACACCTAAAATCACCGGTAAGTGTACCGGGTCATATCAAGTAGTAAAACTCACTTAGAGTGAGGTCGATCCCACAGGGATTGATGGATCAAGCAACTTTAGTGAGTGATTAGTCTAGTCAAGCTAACATTGGTGAATTAAAGTGAAATTGAAGCAACAGAATGTAAATAGCAGTGAATTTAAAATTGCAGAAAGTAAATGAGTAGAATCTTAAAGAGCAAGAAATGTAAATTGACAGAATCTTAAATGACAAAAAATGTAAATTACGTCAAATGTAAAGGGGGCTGGGTGCTGAAAAGTAAAGGAGGCAATAGATCAATCAATCAGAACAATTGCATAAAATGTAAAGGTGCAGAAAAGTAAATCAAGCTCAATGTGAATGTGAAATTGCAGAAGAGAATTGCTCAAAATTGCAGCAAGAGTAAGCTCGATGGAAAATTTAAATTGAAGAAGAACAGAATTACAGATTTGCAGGAAAATTAAATTTGGATCTCAACAATTTCAAATGTAAACTTGCAGAAAGTAAATTTGCAAGAAAGAAAAGTGTAGCAGAGAATTTCAGAAATTGAAAATTTGCATAAGCCAACTTGAATTCAATTGTAACAGAAATGTAAAATTGCAGAAGAGGAAAAAAAAGCTAAGCTCTCTACCAGAGCCTTCTACCCTACTCCTAATGCTCTATAGCAGAGCCAGCCTTTTTTTCTAAAATGGAACAGATGCCTTTTTATCGGCTTTTTACGAAATGAAAAATGAAAATTGAAATTATAATTTAAATGAAATTCCTAATCCTACATATTTCTCGTTCCTTTGAGTGATGTCAATGAGTTCTGCTTGCTTTGAGGCGTCAATAGGCTTGAATTAATTGAGTCTGATTGCACTTATGGTGGGCTCTTTTGGTTTGTGAAGAAATGGATCCAAAATGGCACTTGATTTAAAAATGAACCAAGGGGCTAGCTCCAGTGGAGCGCTCAGTGAGGAGAATGAACGTAGCGCTACTAGCTCCTTGTGTCAAGCCTTCGAACCAAGCCTCACACATAGCGCTCAGTGAATGATTTGAATGTAGCGCTACATGCTTGAGTTGGTCTCCACTTTCGAACCTTGGTTGCCCCCTCTTGGTTTCAATTTCCTTGTAGCAAAGTAGCGCTCAGTTAATTGAACTAACGTAGTGCCTTTTCTTGTTGGCCTTGGTTCCCATTTCGAACCTTGGTGGCTTCCCTTTGCTACCAATTTACTTGCTTTTCTTTTGTTGGGAGCCCAAAAACATTAAATTTGTGAATGCTAGCGTTAAATAAATGAACGCTCTTCCTTGCCTTGATAGATGAGCTCTCCGTTCCTTGTTTTAACGTAGCTCTCCCTTGCATTAATAAACACTGGGCTAATTTACTAAGTAAATTTCATGCATGCTTTCATTGGTTTAATTGATTTAAGTAAATTTACTAATTCTTTTAACGCCTTGGTTCATTCATTGGCATTACTAATGAAATGTTTCATGCATGCATGCTTATATTTATTTACTTAGTAATGCATTCATGAACTTTCATTTAATTAATAAAGACAATGCATTCATGTTTAAAGCATGATATGTTCTTTAGCCAATTGGCTTTAATAATGCATGCTTTCATTAAATGCCTTAGCATTCATTGGCTTAGTTAATTAATTAACGTTTCATGCATCATTTCATGCATGCTTTCATTATTGGTTCGGTCATTAAATGCATGCATGCATGATAATTCATGATGCTAATGTCAAGGTTCCATGGTCATGGGCCACGCTTTTAAAAGCGTGGCCTAAGGTTCCATAGTGTGCCTCAATTCCAAAATGTGCCCGTAATTCCTCTTTTCTTCTTTTTAGCTTATTTTGTGCTTTTTTGCTTCTTTTTCACTTATTTCCTACAAAATTTATAAAATCAAAAGATCAAAGAAATATACCAATTAAGCACAAAAGCATTCAATATTTAAGCACAAATCATCAATTTCTTGTATGAAAAAGCATAGAAAAACATGACATGATGACATGTCATCACAACACCAAACTTAAACCTTGCTTGTCCCCAAGCAAGAAAAGAATCATGTAATAAAGATTGACAATCCAAGGTAAGAAGAATGGCAACTCAATGTTCATGGTTGGCTAATTTTCTATGCATGCCACAATCACAAAAGAAATATAAATGATTGATGCTTCTATCTTGCTCAATTTATGAAATCTTTTCCTTATACTTCTTCCTTGAAGCAAGCTTTTGATTTTCTCATTAGCTTCTCTATTTGGGTGCTTTGCCCCATGAGTTGATAACAAAGCTACGACTTCTAAATGCTTTGTTTTCAAGTATTACCACTTGATACATAAGCACCACAAGCATTTAATTAGAGGACTTCTTTAAGCTCATTTATTTCTTTTCTTTACTCTCTAATCATTGATGCTCAGAGGCTTAAGCTTTGAGGGAGTGCATTTGCACTTGAGCCTAACCTTGACTCTAAGTGTTTTGTTTTCAAGAATTTTGCTTGATACATAAACACCACAAGTACTTAACAATGGAATTGTCATTGGTACTCAGAGTCTTCAGCTTTCTCATTCATTCCCTTTTGATTTTCTTGCCTTAATTGCAATTGCTTCTTCAAGGTTTTCATGATTTCAAAAGATTTCACAAAATGTCCTAGATGAAAAATTCAATTAAATAAAGTCTAATGCAATTGAGCAATAATTAATCATACTAACTTTCCAATACTTGTATGCACATGCTAAATTCTTCTTTAATGACCTTGTTTGTTTATGATCATGATACTTTACTGCTTTGAACTTTACAAAACTCAAGTTGGTAGTTATAGTGGCACAGCAACATGTTACAAATCAAGATGCAGGTTATGCTTATTCATACACACATGTAAACAGAGAAGATAAAGACAATCATGCAATTTAAAGTGCTGGAAATAAATGAGAGGAAAAGGAACTTTACAACCTTGTAATTCATCTTCTCTATTGTTGTCATTTTCCTCCCATTCTTCCTCCTTTCCCTTGCCAAACTCAGAATGCTTGCTCATACTCAAGAAGTAATTAGAACAATGGCTATGGGGCTAAGATGGATCATGAATATCTTACACAATGAAATGTTAGCAATACATGTGTTTAAGCAAGCAAAATAATCATCAAGGCGCATGAAACAGAGACATTGTGATTGCAAACATAAGAGGGTGTACATGATACATTGCATACAGAATAAATGGCACACCAAACTTAGTGTGACACTCTCACTTGGAATTGATGCAAGTATCCAGTATGGATTGGAACCAAATTTTGTTGCATAGCAACACCAAACTTAGAATGCAACCATATGTCAATTTATTTGAATAACTAAGCAAATGAGATTGTTATATGTTAAGTACAATCACCAAGTGAAGCATCTGTCATGAATAAGGATTTCTTGGTGAGGTATTAACGAAAATAGTTAAGTAGCAAACTAATGAAAGCATTTAAAAATAGAGAAATGACTAAAGCAAGTAGAATGAAAAGGTGTCAAATTAAAAGAAAAATAATACTGCAAAGGCATTATGATTATGCAGACAAGTGGTGTTGCTGGATGACTTGCATAGAAAATAAGTGACACACCAAACTTAGAATCTTAGTGTGACACTTTCAATTCAGATTTGATGCAATCATCCATAGAGATTAAAAACAAATTATTGCAGGGCAACACCAAACTTAGAATGTAAACATATGCCAATTTATTGAAATTTAAACAAAACAGAGAAAGAAAATAAACAAAGCAGACATAGAGAGTAAACAAAGCAAAGATATGAAATATTACCTGCGGTTGGGTTGCCTCCCAACAAGCGCTCTTTTAATGTCATTAGCTTGACATGTTATTCTTCACTTTCTTCCTCTTCTTCTAGTTTGTTAAGAGGAATGACCTCAAGGGGGGAGAAGATTCAGCTATTGCCCCCTGTCTTGGTCTCTCCTCAGCAAGCTTTCTTTTGCAATTGGCTTGATTGAGCTTGCTTGCTGGATCAGGAACAAGATTGGTGCTCTTGTTAGTTGCCTTCACTCTTTTGGATTCAAGACTTGGTTGCTGTGTGATTATTAGAGTGTTTTCTTCATCAAGAGCCTTTTGAATTGGTGGTTCCATGAGTTCTTCCTCCATGTACCTCTCTGCTTCACTTGAGTGTGACTTCTCTTGATTGTCTTCCTCCATTCCTTCTTCATGATTTTCCATTAAATCCTTTGGAGGTGAATCTTCATGTTCTATTGTCACTTCAATCAGCCTCTGTGGATATGGAGTTTTAGGTTCAAATGCATCCTCCACATAATTCTTCATTAAAATTTTGCTTGACACAGGGGGCCTCTTCTTCTTGCTCTTCCACGTCCTCCTTTGCACTCAACAATTGATCTAAAACCACTTCCATGTTTTTGACAAAGGTTTCTTTTGTTGTCCAAGCTTTCTTTGTCTCCTCTTCAAATCTCTCAAACATAGACTCAAGCTGTGAGAGTCTCTGGTTCAAGGAAGTTGGTGTGGTTTGTAAGTTTTGGCAAGGATTTTGTGTGGAGACAAAGTCCAGTAATAAAGAATTTTCAAATGAAGAACTAGGAGGTGAGATTGGACAGTTTTGCATAAGTGAATTAAAGGCACGTTCAAGTGAAGATGGCTCTTGACAAGTGGAATATGAATCATTGAAATTCCCTTCCCAGCCACGGTCTGTGTAACTGTCATCACAGTATGAGTTACTTTGTGGCTCTGGGAGATGTTCATGTTCTTTCATTCCTTGGTGATACTCCCAACCACCATTAGAATAATGACATGAATCATTTTGTGGTGGTGGTTGGTATCCCATATGATTCTCTTGCTCATCTTGTGTTTCTGAAGCAAATCTCCATGGATTGGAGTGCTCAAAACTTGTATTTTCTTGGTGATATTCCCAGCCACCATTAGAGATTGGTGATGGTGGGTAATATCCCATAAAATTTGTTTGATCACAAGATGAGTTGAACTCCATTTATATTTTGTAAAACACAACACCATTGAAAATTGAAATTCATGTCACAGAGAAAGAATTTCTTAGTGAGGCAATAACTCAAACACCTTGCTATCAACTTAAAACAGAGAACAAAAACAAAGAAAATGCTTAATCTAGACTTCTCACCCACTTAATCATTGTTGATCTAAATCAATCCCCGACAACGGCGCCAAAAACTTGATGGGTGGAAATCATATTCCCATACCTAAACTCACCGGCAAGTGTATCGGGTCGTATCTAGTAGTAAAACTCACTTAGAGTGAGGTCGATCCTACAGGGATTGATGGATCAAGCAACTTTAGTGAGTGATTAGTCTAGTCAAGCTAACATTGGTGAATTGAAGTAAAATTGAAGCAACAAAATGTAAATAGCAGTGAATTTAAAGTTGCAGAAAGTAAATGAGCAGAATCTTAAAGAACAAGAAATGTAAATTGCATCAAATGTAAAAGGGACTGGGTGCTAGAAAGTAAAGGAGGCAATAGATCAATCAATCAGAACAATTGCATAAAATGTAAAGGTGTAGGAAAGTAAATCAAGCTCAATGTGAATGTGAAATTGCAGAAGAGAATTGCTCAGAATTGCAGAAAGAGTAAGCTCGATGGACAAGTTAAATTGAAGAAGAACAGAATTGCAAATTTGTAGGAAAAGTAAATTTGGATCTCAACAATTTCAAATGTAAACTTGCAGAAAGTAAATTTGCAAGAAAGAAAAGTGTAGCAGAGAATTTTTGAAATTGAAAATTTGCATAAGCCAACTTGAATTCAATTGTAACAGAAATGTAAAATTGCAGAAGAGGAAAAGAAAGTTAAGCTCTCTACCAGTGCCTTCTACCCTACTCCTAATGCTCTCTATCAGAGCTAGCCTTTTTTTCTAAAATGGAACATATGCCTTTTTATAGGCTTTTTACAAAATGAAAAATGAAAATTGAAATTACAATTTAAATGAAATTCCTAATCCAAGTTATTTCTTGTGCCTTTGAGCGATATCAATGAGTTCTGCTTGCTTTGAGGCTTCAATGGGCTTGAATTAATTGAGTCAGATTGCACTTATGGTGGGCTCTTTTAGTTTGTGAAGAAATGGATCCAAAATTGCACTTGATTTGAAAATGAACCAAGGGGCTAGCTCCAGTGGAGCGCTCAGTGAGGAGAATGAACGTAGCGCTACTAGCTCCTTGTGTCAAGCCTTCGAAACAAGCCTCATACATAGCGCTCAGTGAATGATTTGAACGTAGTGCTACATGCTTGAGTTGGTCTCCACTTTCGAACCTTGGTTGCCCCCTCTTGGTTTCAATTTCCTTGTACCAAAGTAGCGCTTAGTTAATTGAACTAACGTAGCGCCCTTTCTTGTTGGCCTTAGTTCCCATTTCGAACCTTGGTGGCTTCCCTTTGCTAGCAATTTACTTGCTTTTCTTTTGTTGGGAGCCTGAAAACGTTTAATTTGTGAACGCTAGCGTTAAATAAATGAAAGCTCTTCCTTGCCTTGATAGATGAGCGCTCCGTTCCTTGTTTTAACGTAGCTCTCCCTTGCATTAATGAATGCTGGGCTAATTTACTAAGTAAATTTCATGCATGCTTTCATTGGTTTAATTGATTAGTAATGACAATTAATTCTTTTAACGCCTTGGTTCATTCATTGGCATTACTAATGAAATGTTTCATGCATGCATGCTTATATTTATTTACTTAGTAATGCATTCATGAACTTTCATTTAATTAATAAAGCCAATGCATTCATGTTTAAAGCATGATATGTTCTTTAGACAATTGGCTTTAATAATGCATGCTTTCATTAAATGCCGTAGAATTCATTGGCTTAATTAATTAATTAACATTTCATGCATCATTTCATGCATGCTTTCATTATTGGTACGGTCATTAAATGCATGCATGCATGATAATTCATGATGCTAATGTCAAGGTTCCATGGTCATGGGCCACGCTTTTAAAAGCGTGGCCTAAGGTTTCAAAGTGTGCCTCAATTCCAAAATGTGCCCATAATTCCTCTTTTCTTCTTTTTAGCTTATTTTGTGCTTTTTTGCTTCTTTTTCCACTTATTTCCTACAAAATTTATAAAATAAAAAGATCAAAGAAATATACCAATTAAGCACAAAAGCATTCAATATTTAAGCAAAAATCATCAATTTCTTGTATGAAAAAGCATAGAAAAACATGACATGATGACATGTCATCATTTTGCGATTTTAGAAAAATCTTTTTTGAACCGCTTGTAAAATCCTGCATGTCCCAAGAAACTTCTGATTGCCTTGACATTAGAGGGTGGTGGCAAGCATTCTATCACTTCCACCTTAGCTTGATCCACTTCTATCCCCATGTTTGAGATCTGATACCCAAGAACAATGCCTTCAGTTACCATGAAGTGGCATTTCTCCCAGTTTAGAACTAGGTTAGTTTCTTGGCATCTTTTCAGGACCAGGGTCAGATGATCAAGACAGGAGTCAAATGTGTCTCTGAAAATAGAGAAGTCATCCATGAACACTTCAAGAAACTTCTCTACCATATCAAAAAAGATGGATAACATACATATCTGAAAGGTGGCAGGTACATTACACAGGCCAAATGGCATTCGCCTGTAGGCAAATACGCCAGATGGGCATGTGAATGCCGTCTTTTCTTGATCCTGTAGATCCACTGCTATTTGATTGTATCTGGAATATCCATCCAGGAAACAATAAAAAGCATGACCTGCTAGTCTCTCTAGCATTTGGTCAATAAAGGGTAAAGGAAAATGATCATTTCTGGTGGCATCATTGAGTTTTCTATAATCAATGCACATATGCTACCCTGTAACTGTCCTTTTAGGTATCCGTTCATTCTTTTCATTATGAACTACTGTCATGCATTCCTTCTTGGGAACAACTTGGACAGGGCTCACCCAAGGGCTGTTAGAAATGGTATAAATGATCCCAGCCTCCCAGAGCTTAGTGACTTCCTTCTGTACTACTTCCTTCATAGCTGAATTCAATTGCCTCTGTGGTTGTACCACTGGTTTGGCATTATCCTCCAGCAGGATTTTATGCATGCATCAGGCTAGGCTAATGCCTTTAAGGTCACTTATAGTCCAACCTTGGGCAGTCCCATATATTTTGAGCACTTTAATTAGTGCTTCTTCTTCCTGTGGCTTTATGGCAGAGCTTATGATTACAGGATAAGTATCTTCATTTCCCAGAAATGCATATTTTAGGGAGGATGGTAGTGGCTTAAGTTCAAGCTTTGGAGGCATCTCCTTTTCTTCAGAGGTTTTTAGAGGTTCCTCTGAATCAGGCTGGTTATCATCAAGGATATCATTTAGCCCTTCCTTGAGGCTTTCGGCCATGTTGACCTCTTCCACTAGAGAATCAATGAGGTCAATGCTCATGCATTCCTTAGGGAGAAAGTGCTAGCAATGGGTCTATGAAGAAATACAAAACGACTGATGAGGCATGGCAATTGATCAGCGACTTAGCTGAATCTACTAGGAACCACAGGCAGAAACAAGGCCGTTCAAAAGCCGTTGCAGAAGTATCCTCTAGCAGAGAGACTACTGCTCTAGCTCAGAGTATCTGTGAAATGACCAACTTGCTGAAGCAGATACAATTGAATCAACAACAAGTTCAGCAAGCTCAACCTTCTCCAGCACAGCAAAGCCAATAGTTAGTCCCACAGAGAGTTTGCGGAATTTGTGCTGATTATAGCCATTATACTGATGAATGCCCGTAACTCCAACAGGAAGACAACATGGTGGCATCCACTCATAACTTCTATGATCGGCCCAACCAAGGGTACAATCAAGGTGGAAATAATAACCATGGATGGCAGGACAATTCTAACCAGAATTGGAGGGACAACAATAACAGAGGAGGCAGAGATAATCAGGGAAATCAGAGGTGGAATAATAACAACAACAGGCAGCAGAACCAACCTTACAGAGCACCTCACCTGAAGCAGTCCCAAGGACCATAGAATACCCAACAGCAGACCTCTCAATTTACTCACCCTTTTTCGTCTCCTAATGAAGAGTTATTAAAATTTTTTGAGCGAAGCCAACAGACCATGGAAAATAACATTAATGCCAGTCTGAATGGTCTAACCGCTACTTTGCAAGCTCTTGTCTCACAGATTGGATCAATGCAAAATTCCAATAACCAACCTTCAAGTTCCACTGAAATTCCCTCTCAACCATTACCCAATCCGAAGGGGGGCATTAATGCCATCACCCTAAGGTTCGAAACCACACTGCAGGAGAAGAATCAGGAGGAACCAAGCTTACTAGACCACGCCTCAACTGAAGAGGTCGTAGGAATAGAAGATTTTGAAGAGGAAGAAGACATACAGGACATAACTGAGAAAGAAAAAGCCCAACCACAGGAGGAAGCACCAAGAGGCGCAGACACTGCAGAAAACATCACTCCCATTCTATTTCCATAACTTGCAAGGAAGCCCAGGAAGCAGCTGGAACCCGATCCCAAAATGGTAGAAATATTCAAAAAGGTTGAGGTAACCGTTCCTCTTTTTGATGTTATTCAACAAGTACCTAAATATGCAAAGTTTCTAAAAGATTTATGTATACATAAGGACAAAATTGATGAATTAGAAACTATTCCTTTAGGTAGTTCCATATCTGCTTTAATGGGAGGATTACCTGAGAAGTGTAGTGACCCAGGTCCTTGTATAGTTAGTTGTACTATTGGTGGAGTAGTAATTTATGATTGCATGTGTGATTTAGGAGCATGTGTTAGTATAATGCCTTTGTCTATATATGATATTTTGAGGCTTCCTCCCTTAAAAAGGTCGGCAGCTCGTTTTGTGTTAGCAGATAAAAGCATCATTACAGTGGCTGGAGTTGTTGAAGATGTTTTGGTGAACATTAAAGAGCTTACATTCCCTACTGATTTTATATCTTGGAGATACCACATAATGACTCAGATAAGCCATCATCAATCCTACTTGGAAGACCATTCCTGAAGACGTCAAAATTCAAATTGGATGCTTTTTCAAGAACATACTCTTTTGAAATAGATGGCCGCATAGTAATCTTCAATCTGAATGGAGTCATAAACAACCCTCCAGAAGATCATTCCATCTTCCAGTGTGATGTCATAGATGAAACTGTAGCTGAAGTTCACAAGAAAGAGTTAGAAGAGAGGCACATTGGACAAGGTCCAAGTGTGGGGACCCTCTCGACTGACAATGACGGCACCTCAGCATTTTCACAAGCTCCAGACAATCCAGAACCTACCCATGATCAGAAGTTGGAACTGAAACCTCTTCCTCCACATCTCAAATATGCTTATCTTGAAGATGAGCAGAAGTTCCCCGTTATCATTGCAAGGGAACTCACTTCCCAACAAGAAGAGCAGTTACTTGATGTACTGAGGAGGCATAAAAAAGCAATTGGGTGGAGTTTGGCAGACATAGTAGGCATCAACCCTCGAGTATGTGAGCACAGAATATTTTTAGAAGAGGGAGCAAGACCTATCCGTCAACCCCAAAGAAGATTGAATCCCACTATCTTGGAAGTTGTCAAAAAGGAAGTGACCAGACTACTGGAAGCAGGTATCATCTATCCCATTTCAGACAGTGAATGGGTTAGCCCAGTACAGGTGGTGCCCAAGAAGTCTGGAGTCACTACAGTGAAGAATGAGCATGGAGAGCTCATAGCAACTAGAGTTCAGAATGCTTGGAGAGTCTGCATTGATTACAGGCGTCTCAACCAAGCTACCCGTAAGGATCACTACCCACTTCCATTCATTGATCAAATGCTGGATCTCCTGTCAGGTAAATCACATTATTGCTTTTTAGATGGTTACACAGGTTATTTCCAGATTCATATAGCTCCTGAGGACCAGGAAAAGACCACTTTTACATGTCCTTTTGGGACTTATGCTTACAAGAGAATGCCCTTTGGCTTGTGCAATGCACCAGCTACTTTCCAAAGGTGTGTGATGAGTCTTTCCTCTGATCTTATTGAGGACTGTATGGAGGTTTTTATGGATGATTTTAGCGTTTATGGTGATTCTTTTAGCCTTTGCTTAGATGGATTATCTAGAGTATTAGATAGATGTGTTAATACAAACCTTGTATTGAATTTTGAAAAATGTCATTTTATGGTAAAACAAGGGATTGTATTAGGACATGTGGTATCTAATAATGGCATTTCTGTAGACCCAGCAAAGGTGAGTGTTATTTCTAGTTTACCTTACCCCTCTTCTGTGAGGGAAGTCCGTTCGTTCCTTGGCCATGCAGGTTTTTACAGGAGATTTATTAAGGACTTTAGTAAGGTAGCACTTCCCTTATCCAGATTACTACAGAAGGATATTGAGTTCGAGTTCAATGAAGATTGCAAGCAAGCGTTTGATAAGCTGAAGGCCACCCTGACTCAAGCTCCAATTGTGAGAGGACCAGACTGGAGCCAGCCGTTTGAAATCATGTGCGATGCTTCCAACCATGCAGTAGGAGCAGCACTGGCTCAGCGTGAAGGTATGGATCCTTTTATTATTGCTTATGCGTCTAAGACTTTAGACGCTGCCCAGTCCAATTATACTACTACTGAGAAAGAGCTTCTTGCTATTGTTTTTGCTCTGGATAAATTCCGAGCTTATTTACATGGTACTAGAGTAGTAGTGTATTCGGACCATGCAGCTTTAAAGTATCTATTATCTAAAAAGGAGTCCAAACCAAGGCTTATACGTTGGATACTGCTATTACAAGAATTTGATTTAGAAATAAAGGATAGGAGTGGTAACCAAAATTTAGTGGCAGACCACTTGAGTCACCTTGAGCACATTAAGAATGATTCTGCTCCTATAGATGATAATTTTCCATTTGATAACCTACAAGCAGTATCTGAGGTATCTCCCTGGTATGCACCTATAGCTAATTATCTAGTTAGCCGCACATTTTCTCCTAACTTTTCTAAGCATCAAAGAGACAAGTTGAAAAGCGAGTCTAAATATTATATATGGGATGACCCATATTTATGGAGATGTGGCGCTAATCAGGTAATTAGACGGTGTGTGCCTCAATCAGAATTCCAGTCTATCTTAGAGGCCTGTCACTCATCTGAGAGTGGAAGACATTTTGGCCCTCAAAGAACTGCTAGAAAAATCTTGGACTGTGGATTCTGGTGGCCTACTCTTTTTAGAGACGCTGCTGAATTTTGTAAATCTTGCCCCCCATGCCAAAAATTTGGTAATATATCTAGGAGGGATGAGATGCCTCAACAAATTATTCTTTTCTGTAAAATTTTTTATGTTTGGGGCATTGACTTCATGGGTCCATTTCCAAATTCTAATGGTTATTTTTATATATTATTAGCTGTGGACTACGTTTCCAAATGGGTGGAAGCAATTCCTACCCGCACTGATGATGCTAACACTGTTGTTTCCTTTGTGAGAAACCACATTATTTGTCGCTTTGGATCACCATGAGCAATCGTGAGCGATCAAGGCACCCATTTTTGTAACAGGAGACTAACAGGATTAATGAAGAGGCATGGGATAATTCATAAGGTTGCAACAGCATACCATCCTCAGACCAATGGGCAAGCCGAGGTGTCGAATAGAGAGATAAAGCGTATCTTGCCGAAGATAGTTAAACCTCATAGAAAGGACTGGAGCACCAGGCTACAAGATGCACTCTGGGCATACAGAACAGCATACAAAACACCCATTGGGATGAGTCCGTTCCGCTTAGTTTATGGAAAAGCTTGTCATCTCCCTGTTGAGGTAGAGCACAAAGCCTTTTGGGCAGTCAAGGAGTGCAACATGGGGATGGAGAACGCCGGAGCTGAAAGGAAGTTGCAACTGCAAGAACTGGAAAGCCTTCGCCTAGAAGCTTATGAGAACTCAAGACTATACAAGGAAAAGATGAAGGCTGTACATGATCAGCACATCAAGAGGAAAGAGTTCCAACCTGGGGATTTAGTCCTCCTTTACAAATCTCGTCTGAGGCTCATGCTAGGCAAGTTGAGATCCAGATGGGAAGGTGCATACAGAGTAGAGAAGGCCGGACCGTAAGGAGTCTATCACCTAAGTCATCCTTCAAGTTCTGAACTTATCAAAGTTAATGGACAACGCCTGAAGCTATACCATGGCGAGAAGATGCAGAAAAATAAGGAGCTTGAGATCTTCCTCTTGGAGGATCCCCACATAGCAGAAGATTGAGCTAGTGGAGCGTCCAACTTACAGACATTAAAGCAAAGTGCTAGGTGGGAGACAACCCACCATGGTATGATCGTTCTTTTGTTTATTTTTAGTTTTTCATATTTCGTGCATCTGCATCTGCATATTTTTTTTTTTAAAAAAAAGGAAGGTGCAACGCGACGCGACCGCATCAGCGACGCGTCCGCGTGGCAAGGAGAGGAAAGAAAAATAAAAACGAACAGAGAGTCATGTTGGAGCGTGGCTGTAGGCGTGCCAGTGGCACAAATCAACCGACACGACCGCGTCGCTGACGCGCCCGCGTCGTATGGGCATAATGGCCTCCCACGTGACTGCGTGTCCCACGCGGCCGCGTGCCCTGATTTTCGATGTAAAATGGGTGCACAGCTGAAAGTTGTGCTAGAGTGGTGCTGGAATGGCGTTGGACGCGCAATTCCCCTCACGCGACCGCGTGCCCCACGTGGCCACGTCGTACCCCAAAAACTGCCCACTCACGCGATCGCATGCCCCACGCGATTGCGCCACCTAAAATTTGGCATTTAATAATTTTGAACAGAGAGCTGTGCAAGTGCGAGGCAACCCTCGCGCCACTGGCACAAACTGGGTCACGCGATCGCGTGGCCGACGCGACCGCGTCAATCACCTTAAGCGCAAGTCGCGCAACCGCGTGCCCCATGCGATCGCGTCGCTTGCAGCACACAGTTTTCCTACTTTTGCCAAATATCATATCTTTCTCTTCTCCAAATCCTAATTTTTCTTTTCCCTCCTTATTTCTTCCTCCTCCCTTCTTCCTTCTATCTCACCTTTCACTCTTTATCTCTCTCACCTCCATTACCAAGGTTTTATTTTCTTCTTCCCTCTTTCCTTTTCTCTCATTCTTCTTATTTTATATGTTATTTTCTTTTCTTTCCTTTTTTCTTTTCATTATTCATATTTCCTTTCTTCTTCTTTCCTTTTTACATGGTGTTAGAATTTTATTTGAGTCATTATTCTTCCTTATATGCTTGTGGATTGTTGTAAATTGTGTGGCAATTATATATTATTTTCTTTAAAGGGTTTCTTGCATGTTCACTTTACTATTTTCTATACTTTATTTACCTTGCATGATATGTGTTTGTGAAAAAGCCCATATGGCATTATGCACTTCTCTATGTTATTCTAATATTCAACGCTTGCTTTTCACAAATTCCTTTTACTATTATATTAATCGAATTTAATTGTCAATACAAACGTGATGGTTTGTTAGAAAGTAATGCTTGGTCTATGCTACTCATGCCATTTTCCGGCATGCCAATAAACACCTTGCATTCACTTGTCACTATATGCACTAGCTATTTTCCTTCGATGACTTTTCACATGTACTCATGAGCGTGTGTTAATGTCAATTACCTCCTAATGTGCATCCATCACCACCTTTTCCATTTTCTTCCTTGCTATATATCTCTTTGAATTCAATTTACTCTCTCTTCCCTTTTCAGGATGGCAACCAAGAAAGGAAAAGAGAAAGCTACTCCCAAACCTCCAGCAAGGAGAGGAACTAAAAGAGCACTAGTGGCAGAGCCTTCTTCAACTGCACTCAAGCCCTCAACAAAAAGAGTTAAGAGGATTATCAAGGTTGATGAAAAGGAGAAAGCCTTTCCAGCAAAGGACACTGCGCGATTTCCAAATCGCTACTGTGAGTAGATGTTCCCTATTCTAGCTGAAAGGAGTTACAACAACGAACACCTTCTTATCCTCCCGCCCAATATTGCTACTTTTGTTGAGCCGCAAATTGAACGAAGACAATGGGGTTTTCTACAGAGACAACCAAGGCAGGCAAATCTTTCTTGGGTAGTCGAGTTCTACTCTAACTTCTACCTGCCTACCCTGCAGTCTGTCTTTGTTCGTCAGAAGCAAGTACCCATTACAGAAGAGGTCATTCAAAAAGTTTTAGGTTTTCCCCCTATTCCAGAAGGATTGGACGCCTTTCAAGAAGCTGCACTCAAGCGCCAGATGTACCAATTTAACTGAGAAGCTGTTCTCAGAGTTGTTGCACTACCTGGCAGCCGTTGGATATACAGATACCATCGTACCCGCCCTAAGGGTATATTGGCTTCAGCACTTACCTTGGAGGCTCACGTATGGGCACAGATCATGTCCCATTACGTCTTTTCGAGCACTCACGAGTCTTCCTTCACTGCGGACATGGCCATTCTACTATGGTGCATCCTTACAGACCAGCCTTTGAATCTACCAAGACATATCCGGAATGCCATGGGACACGTACAAATTACGGGCAACTTATCTTTTCCCGCCTTGGTCTCAGATCTTGTCTCAGCAGCCAGAGTCTCCTACAGAGCTTGAGACACCAAAGCCATGCTCCCACGGGATGATCAGTATGTCCCTAATGGGAAATACCTCAGACTTTCAACAACCACTACAAGCCTTCCTCCTGCTCCAGTTGAAGATATTCCTTCTTCAACACCACAAGCACCTACAACAGATGAACTGCTCCAGCAGATAATCAAAAGATTGGATCGGCAAGAACAGAAAGCAAAGTTAAGAGAGCGCCGTAACGAGCAACGATTCAAACACCTCAAGGAGCTACTCAAGGGACACTTCAAGGACTCAGACACCCCGGACTCCACTTCTTTTACCAGCACAGGGAGCCATGATGGTCCCGACTGTAGAGATACTGCTACCAGCCCACCCCTGTTCCTGACAGATGGAACCGAGGACGGTGCAAAGCCTTAAGTGTGGGGAGGTCGGTCAGTACCTGACTTCCGGAGGTAATTTCTCTCCCCTAGCACCAATAAATTAGGATATTTTAGTTAGTTTTTTTTTCTTTTATAGAATAGGATAAATTGCATAGTAATAGGTTAGTTGCATGCATGCTCTACTTGATTGAAAAGACAATAAGTTTCTTCTAAGACTCTATCTTTGGAACAAAATTTCACTAATTTTTAAAAATTTTTTATGATAAATCTACTTGAAGTTGTATTTGGAACATGATTTTTGAGCTAAAGAACACACAACCTGTGAAGATTTGAGCCTTTATGTATGGTTACATTATTTAACCATAAACAGTTTATTCTTGTGTGTTTACTTCTCTATGATTGTAATCTATATTTTGTTTCATCCTATATGTCCAATATTTATTATATTCGTATGCTTGCATATGATTGAGGCCAACTTTTGTTTAAACTCACTTATCCAAATTAAGCCTACCCTTTTCAATTACCTTTGTTAACCACTTTGAGCCTTTAAATCCCATTTGTTCTATATTTTACCACATTACTAGCCTTAAGCGGAAAAACAATTGTATATCCCAAATTGAATCTTTGGTTAGCTTAAGATAGAATTGTGTGTGCTAGTTAAGTATGGGAAACTATGGGAACAAAAGTTATTAAGGGAATGTGTCATGATAATTTAATGGGAATTTGGATACCTACTCATGTGAAACTATAAGGATTAAAAATCTATGTGCGTTGATAAGCTATGTTTATTTTTGCCTCTATTAAAAAAAATTATAAATAAATGAATAAGGGGACAAAATTACCCCAATGCTGAATTGAGAATTCAAAGATCAATGCACATGTCATAAAAATTAAAATAAAAAGTTGATACATGAGTATGGAATGTAAAAGGGGAATTCTGGGTAGCTAGGTATGAATTCTAAGGTTATGCAAGTTATATAGGTTGGGTTGAAGCTTGGTTTAATTAAAGATTCAATTTATATGCTCACTTGACCATACATGTATCCCTACCTACCTTGGCCCCATTACAACCTTGAAAAGACCTCATGATGTTTGCATTGGTATATTAACTGTTGTTGATTGGTTAAGGGAAGAACAAAAGTTAGAGAGCATGATTAGAGAAGGATAGAGTGATTAACCTATACACTAGAGAGATTAGAGCGTACATACATCATCAGTGAGGGTTCAATGCTTGAATTTCCATGCTCCCTGCTTTCATAAGCTATCTTCTTGCACTTTTATCTGTCTTACTGTACAATGATAGAATTAGTGGAATTTGATTTGTAATTGTTTTGAAGAGCTTATTTACTTTTGATCAAGTGGACAGGAATCATATAATTGCATTCATATACACAGGATTGCATTGCATTGCATGAGTTTCTGCATGTTCATACTTATTTACTTTATCTCCTTCAATTAAGCATGAGGACATGCTAATGTTTAAGTGTGGGGAGGTTGATAAAATACTATTTTATGGTTTATATTGTGTTTAATTGTGTGGTTTTATCATGATCCTTACCCACTTATTCATTAATTTAGCATGCATTTATATTCCCTTCCTAAAATTATTACATGATTGAAAACTACTTCCTAAGGACTTTTAATTATGCATTTTTATTCTCCTTTATTCCATTCGATGCTGTGATCTGTGTGTTAAGCGTTTCAGGCTTTATAGGGCATGAATGAGTTGGAGATTGGAAAGGAAGCTAGCAAAAATGGAAGGAACACAAGAAATTGAGGAGATAACCAACGAGAAGTAACGCGGCCGCATGGCTCATGCGACCGCGCGAAAGAGGAGAAATCGCAGTGACGCGGCCGCATGGCTCACGCGACCGCGCGGACTGGAAAAGCACAAGCGACGCGGAGGCGTGGACGACGCGAACGCGTGTTGAGGAAAAACGCGAATGACGCGTCCGCATGGATGACGCGATCGCGTGACATGCGCGATCTGCATAATCTACAGGATTCGCCGGGGGCGATTTTGGACCGTATTTTGACCCAGTTTTCGGCCCAGAACAGCAGACTAGAGCCAGAGAACATGCAGAAACTGGGGAGAACATTCATTCTACACAGTTTTAGTTTTTAGATCTAGTTTTTACTCCTCCTCTAGGTTTTTTCTCTACACATTCATAGTTCTTAGGATTTAATTTTTTCTTACTTTTTTTTTGCATTGGAACACTGAGAAGAGTTATTACCTCATCAAGACTTCGTCATTCTAGTTCGTTTTCTTTACTTGGCTTCACTCTTCCATGTTCTTTGCTTTGTTAATTTTACCATTGGAATATTTTTAGGATTATTTAATACAAGGATCACCTTTATTTTTAATTGACTATTTCGATTTTTATTTACAATGTCTTCCTTTAATTCCTTTTTATATGCTATGAATTTTACATTCACAATGAGTGAGTAGTTTCCTAACTTGATGGGGAATTGATTGAAAGGAACCCTTTAGTTGGAAGGCTTGAAAGAAAAATTGTAATTGGTTTTATGGTTGGATTGCCTCCTAATCACTAACACCAATCCCTTTTAATTAAGTGGATTGCAACTTGTGAACGGACTTAGCATTCCAACTTGTTTGACTTTCCTTCACCTAGTGAATGATAACTAAACAGGACAACCTTCAATTGTCAATTAATCTTGAGAGTATTCCAACAATAATAGGGATTCCAACTAATCAATTCCCAGTCAAGGCTTATATTTACATTATTCAAATTCACCAATTTAATTTCCTGTTTGCTCAATTCAACCCTTTTTAAAAATCTCTGATTAATAAAATAGCACACTTTTCTGCAACTCGTTGGGAGACGACCTGAGATTCATACTCCTAGTATTTTAAATTTCAATTTTCTGTGACACCTTTCTAAATTGAGCGGAGGATTTCTGGCGAGTTAAGTACTATACTTGCAACGTATATATATTTTAACAATTTTTAATTTGCCAATTTCTGCCCGCATCAATGACATCTTAGCCTTATACTCATTAATCTTGGTTGATGGAGGCCGAATGCCATATCTGTTGGAAGGGGAGTTACTAGCTTGCTTAGGAGGGTTGTTATTAGTGAGTGACTAACCTCCCTTGCTTGGGCATTCAATGCCCATGCTACTACCCCCTCCCTGGCGTTTAACGCCAGGGACACTTCCCCCTTGTAGGCGTTTGAACGCCCACTCTTTGTCCTTTACTGGCATTCAACACCAGGAGTGATACCTCCCTAGGCGTGTTTGAACGCTTAGAGTTATTGTGTGCAGAGACCTGGGTTCCCTTCTTATTATACTGAGGTTGGGTGTTTAAGGATTTTCCACTCCTCAGTTGAATAGCCTGGCATTCTTTTGTTATCTTCTTAGATAACTACTGCCTTGTTTGACTCAATTAGGCTTCTATATTCCTTTTAGAAGCCTGAGTTTCTTGCAAAGCCTCTTACAGTTCCAGTAGTTGCTAGGCAAGGGCGTGTAGTTACTGAGTCAATGGGCCATCCTGTTTTGGAGGGTTATGTTCAGTAGATATTGCCTTGACCTCTCCTTTTATGAAAGTCTCAGCAGATGAGAACAGATGCTGATTAATGGCAAGTATTTCAATAAGCTCTTGAGCTTCTTCAATGGTCTTTCTCATGTGTATAGAACCACCAGCAGAGTGGTCCAAAGACATTCTAGCCTTGTATGAAAGTCCATAATAGAAAATGTCTAACTGTACCCATTCTAAGAACATTTCAGTGGGACATTTTCTTAGCATCCTCCTATACCTCTCCCAGACATCATAAAGAGATTCACAATCTCCTTATTTGAAGCCTTAGATGTCCAGCCTCAGCTGTGTCATCTTTCTTGCGGGAAAGTATTGACTTAAAAACTTGTCTACTAACTATTTCCAAGTTTTCAAGCTAGCTTTAGGCTGGTTATCCAACCACCTCTTTGCTTGATCCTTTATAGCAAAAGGAAAGAGCAATAATCTGTAGACATCTTGGTCTACTCCCTCACTGTGTACTGTGTCAGCAATCTTTAAGAAATCTACTAAGAACTCTGTAGGTTCTTCTTGAGGAAGCCCAGAATACTAGTAGTTTTGCTGCACTAGAGTAATGAGTTGAGGGTTTAGTTCAAAGCTACTTGCTTTGATGTGAGGTATGCTAATACTTCTTCCATAGAAGTCAGCAGAGGGATTTGTATAAGATCCCAGAGTTCTTCTAAACTCTTCATTCCCATTTGGGTTCATCATGAAGAAAGGTAGAAGATGAAGGAGGAAGAATGAAGATAGAAGGGGTAGAAGAAGAAATAGAAGTAGAAAAGGTAAACAATAATTAAAATATTTTTGTTTTTTATTTTATTTATTTAATTAATCAGAAATTAAAATTAATTAATTAAAAGGAATGAAATTCGAAAAAAGAAGAAAGAAGAGTAAAAGGGGAGATTTCAAAAATTAGGAGAGAGAATAATTAGTTAGGAAGTTTGAAAAAGAAGAGAGAGAAGGTAAGTGATTAATTAAGAAAAGATTTGAATTTAAAGTTTGAAATTTGAAAAGATTTAATTTTGAAAAATTTGAAATTTAAATTTTGGATTTTGAAATTGAATTTTGAAATTTTAAATTTGAAATAAGATAAGATAAGATTTTGAAAAAGCTATGATTTTTTATTTTAAAAGATTTGATTTTGAAAATTAAAAACTAAGATAAGATAGGATGAAAATTTTGAAAATTAAAATCTGAATTTTTAGTTTAAAATTTTGAAAATTAGATTAAAATAAAAATAGAAAAGATATTTTTTATTTTTGAAATTATTGAGGAAAGAGAAAAATAAGTAAAAGACACAAGACTTAAAATTTTTAGATTTAGTGCACCTTATTTTCGATAATTTTGGAGGAAAACACAAAGGGATACCAAACTTAAGAATTTTAAGATCAACACAAAAAGAAAACACAAGAACGCTTTGAAGATTAACAAGACACAAAGAACAAGACTCAAAAATTTAAAGAACATAAGAACACACAAAGAACACCAAACTTAAAACTTTTGAACGTCAAACATCAAATTTTTGAAAAAATTAAAAGAAATATACCAAAAAACTTAAAAGTTGACACAAGATTTAACCAAAGAAAAACTATTTTTGAAAAATTTTGAAAGGAAGATACCAAAAAATCAAAAATTGCAATAAGAACAAAAATAAAGACTCAAACACCAGACAAAGAATTGAAGCAAGACTCAAACAAAAAGATACTAAATTTAAAAATTTTTAGAAAAAGGACTCAAAGATTTAGAAAATTATCCGTGACACAAACAAAAAGACTCATACCAAATCAAAGATCAAATAAAGAAAAAAGAAATATTTTTGCAAAAGTTTTAAATTTTTTTCGAAAAAATAGAGAAGAAGAAAATAAAAATAAAAAACTCAACTAAAATCAAAAGACTCAATTAAAAATTATCAAGAAATAAAGTACCTGATCTAGATAGCAAGACAATCCGTCAGTTTATCCAAACTCGAACAATCCCCGACAACGGTGCCAAAAACGTGGTGCACGAATCCCCACACTTTCTTACAGCTGTACCATCAAGTGCACTGGGTTGTCCAAGTAATACCTGAGTGAGTCAGGGTCGATCCCACGAGGTTTGTTGGTTTAAAGCAAGCTATGGTTATCTTGTTGGTCTTAGTCAGGCGAAATCAGGATGTTGTTAGATTTAGGCTTAATTGCATTAAAACAAATATGAGAGAAGGCTATAAGGTATTTTATCAATGAAATCAGTAAAAGGGTTATAATAGAGGGTTGGTGTTGCTTAGCCTTTCTGAATTAACTCTGGTATTACTGTCTTCTTTGCTTGTGAGTGATCTCTTCAATGGTAGGCTGTATGTGATCAAAGCCATTGCCTGTGGTCATTGATCTCCCCTACTCCAGATCAAACGGCATTGCCCGTGGTCATCCAATCTGACGAAGGGTGAAGCTCTAGCAGTTCATTCTCTTTGTGATCCTACTCAAAACTCCACAAACAAGGTCGAATCTTCTGGATCATAAAAGGATGATCTGTGAATTCTAGCATATACCACGGAGACCCTAATTTTCCTGGAAATCGGCTGAACTGGTGTCTCGAGAATTCCCCAACGAAGTCATGGATTAGCCGTCTGAGAGATGTATAAACATAGCTGTTGGTTCACACTTTTTGGCCATGTATTCACACAAACCCAAGTAGACGTGGGTGTTTGTCAAGCACGTTTGTCTTAGTATGATGAACAGAGTAGATTGTCACTGATCATCCTATTCACCATGTTGAAGAACGAATATACATCCTAGAAGTAAATCGAACACGAAACAAAGAAGAAATAGTAATGCTTTTATTAATTCATAGGACTCAGCAGGGCTCCTCCCCTCAACCTAGAAGGTTTAGAAACTCATAGTGATGAGAAATACAATGATGAATTCGAAAATGTGCTGAATGATGGTCAAAAAGTGTTCGAATAATATAAATCTAATCCCTTAAATACTAAACAATGACTAGTAAGGGTAAAGCAGTCTTTTTAGTGCTAAAATCCACTTTTAGGGCCAACTTGGGGAGTGTTTGGGATGAACTTTGATGAGATCCACGTGCTAGGAGACCTTTAGGGCATTGAACACTGGCTAGGGGGTCCTCTCTGGGCGTTTGGACGCTGGACTCTGCTCCTTGGGCGCTGGACGCCTGGAATGGGGCAGAAGGCTGGCGTTGGAAGCCAACTTTGGTTCTTTTGATCTAAAGAAAAGTATGGACTATTAGATATTTCGAAAGCTATGGAAGTTAGCTTTCCATAGACGTCGAGAATGCTCCATTTGGACATTTGTAGCTCCAGAAAAGCTCTTCCGAATGCAAGGAGGTCAGATCAGGACAGCATCTGCAGTGCTTTCTCTGTCTCTGAATCAGACTTTTGCTGCAGCTCCTCAACTTCAGCCAAAAATTACTTGAAATTATACAAAAACACACAAACTCAAAGTAGAATCCAAAAATGTGAATTTAACACTAAAACCTGTAAAAACTTAATAAAAACTAAACAAAACATACTAAAAACTATATGAAAACTATGCTAAAAAGCGTATAAAATATCTGCTCATCACCCGTTCCCATGAGAAAATCACTATTCTTCAATGCCACTAGGTTGAGATTAGCTACAAATAATCAGGTGGTTGTAATTGAAGACTCACTTCAGGAGATCCAAAACTTACTAAAGGAGGCTTTGAAATTGAAGCAACTAGAACCACAACCCACTGATGAGACGTATTAAAGTTGAACTCCCATTTTTTAATGGTGAGGGAGTTGATGAATGGGTGTTTAAGCTGTGTGAATATTTTGAATGGTATAATATTCCCATTGATATGCGTGTGCATATGATATCTATTGCATGTCACTAGACCTGCATATACATGGTATAGATGGAGCGTTAATAATAACATTGAATATAATTATAACTCATTTTTTGATGCATTACAACTACACTTTGGTCAAAATCTGTTCTATGATCCCAAAATTGTGCTAAAAGAATTGAAATAAACCAGTTTTGTTAGTAAATATCATAACTAATTTGAGGAATTATGTAACCAAGTTACTAGGTTGAGTGAGGATTGGTTAACACAAACAATTTGATAGCGACCTTCACAAACACAACAAGCAATAATAAAAAACTTCCAAATAATTCTCCTTTTAGGAAGCTCACATGGCCTTTACTGAGATCAAAGCAAAGAGGAAGAAAAAAGCCTATGCTCTTATTATGATAAGAAGTGGTCACAGAGTCATCGTTGTAAGATCTCATGTTACCTATTGATTGGTTATTATCGGGAGATGCAAGAAATTCTAAAGGAACCCGAGCCCGAGGTGGTGCAAATTGAAGAACCATAAAGTCTGGTGGTTGTTCAGCAGGTTCAACCAGAAATGAGTTTTAATCCAATGGAGGGACAATATTAACTCATGGCTATTCACTTTAAAGGTACCTATAAAGGAAAATTGTTGATGGTGTTAAAGATGGGGGTAAGAAACACAACTTTGTAAAGGATGGTGTTATATATATATATATATATATATATATATATATATATATATATATATATAATATCAAATATACCAGGCCTTGGCCTATCCAAGAAGTCTCTAAGCTGGCACCTAAACTATCTTAGACTCTATACTCACCTAATCTCTCTAGACTACAAAAGCGAGAGAGCTATATTTTAGGTCTTCAAAACTCGGGTCAAGATGGACGTTATCAAAAGGCAGAATGTCATCTATTACTCCTTCGGACGATCGTATATCATTATTGGGCAACATACTAGTGCTCCATCATGTAGCCACGTTTAGAGAAAACTTGTACAGATAATCCAGATTAAAGTCTGGGGTAAGCGGGGTGTAGAAAGTGTTTGATCTCATAATATATACAAATGGAAAATGAGGTTCGTCCTAGATTCAAAAGACTACCCAGAGTGGGTTAGTAGTTCACAGAAAAGGACTCCCATCTCCATTTGTGGGGAAAGAATTTGGGTAAAAACTTAGGAGTTCTTAGTAAGGTTGGAGTTACAAGTTAGGTTCATTAATTCTTTGTTGTTCAATAAACAAATCTCAAAATATAGAAAAATAGTATCTAGGCAGAGAATACAGAAGAATATCACACAGAAAAGGAATACAAGAACACACACACATTCACACAGAATACAAAATAGAGGAATATGCTCAAACAAGGATGATGCATGTCTAGCAGCACTACATAGGCCATGACCTCATGTGTCAGTTGAATAGCTGCAATCTGACATTACCTAGGAACAAGTTCTAGATATCGCTTTACTGTTGCTTCAGTTGCATACCAGTCGTATAGCCGAAGCCACATCAGTTGACTTTAAGTCGAATGGCCAAAGCCACATCAGTTGACTTTAATATACGTACCCCTGGAAAACAACTTTCAGTTGTAGGTGTCTCCCCTATACATTTTAATTTTTCTATTTTGTAAATTGTTTTGAGTTTCTTTCTCTATTTTTCTTCCTTAGCCACTCCTTTCAGTTACCGGTTCTCAATCTCTGTTTCTGTGTATTAGATGGCTTTACCATTTTTTTCGTTCTCTTTTAATGTCTTAATTAATCTTTATATCATACTCTTATCTCACCTTAGTTCTTTTATGAAGAGAACCTCTAAACTTTAGATATTTATAGTTTAACCCCTAAGCTTTAGTTAATTATATTTTAACCCTTCAATTTTTAACTATTTATATTTTTATCCCTATATTTTTATGTAATTATATTTTTATCCCTCCATATTTTTGAAATTTCCAAAATACCCTACATATTTTTCATAATACCGAAAATACTCATGGAAATCGTGACCATTTTGTCCCTAAAATTTTTAGTTAATTACCAAAATATCCCTAGGCTTTTAAGTTGCCATTTTGTCCTCAATTTTTTACCAAATTCTCATTGTATCCTTAGTGTGAAATTACGATATTAACCTTTTATAATTATGACAAAAAAATTACATGAACTTGTTCATAGTTTTTAGCTTGATTTTTAACGTGTTTTATAAATTTTTCGGTAACCAATTTCTTTCAACATTTTAACACAACTTTTAGCCATCAAACATACATTGAATTATATTAATCAAGCTTCAATTCAAGCCCATGAAGTACCAAATAGCTAGAAGATATAGTGCACTTCAATGTTACATGAATTCCAAGCTTGATTTCTTCATGAAAACATGATTATAACACCATATAAACACTTAATTTCAAGCAACACACAACCAGCCATCAATCAAGCATCAGGAACACAATTAATTCATAATTGATTTACCAATTCTTATCTTTTTGTTTCAGCTCAAAACTTATTGCTCCTAGGTAGTTTTCTAACTCACTTTCTTCCCAGTTTTCAATCAAAAACAACTTTAAATTCAAAAACACCATGAAGGCCGAACCTTCATCAAGAATTCAAGAAGGATTTCCTCAACTTTTTCAAGATAAAATTGATGGTTTCTTGCTCCACAAGACTTCTAGATATGATTTTCTAAGCAAAATCATCAAGAACATCAAGTTTCTTCCATGGGTTCTCATGGCCGAAACTTCAAGGAAGGAGAAATACCAAAATACTCCATCTTACCTTATAAAATCTGGTATGAAAGTGAAGAGGAAGATGAAAAGAACACTTTAATCAGTTTAGAGTTTTGATTGGGGTTTTAGAAGTGAAACGGGCAAGCTTGGAAGCATGGAAGCCATGGAAGTTTTCATGGTTTTTCTTTCTTGTTCATGAAGAAACAAGAAGAAATATGTAGCTGGGAGTGGCTAGAAACTTGTGGACCATGGGAGTTATACGGCGATTCATCCAAAATTTAATAATAAAATATAATTCAGGAGATAATTACTAAAGCTAGATATATTAGAATACAAGTATTTAACTTGAGTAAATATGTGAGCTACTAGTATAAATAATACTAGTAACATGACTATCTTAACCATAAAAGATCTATGATGAAGTATTAGCATAACTAAGCTCGTCAGAGAGTGCCAGCATTAATCCGTGTAGATTTTGGACCCGGTTATTATATTAATATAATAAAATATCATTATAAAAAATATTAATATAATAAAATATTAATCTAATAAAATATTGTCATCTTAAAATATTATTATACTAAATATTATTATGTATTTTTGTGCATATTCAAAATCGGCTCATTAAACAGAGTCTAACCATGTCACTCGGATTTTCAAAATTCTTAACTGAAGTGGCTTGAAAACACAGTTTTCCACTAGTTTAGTAACTGATGATGTGGTGAGGTGTTTGATGATGCAGTAGAGATGCTTGCTTTGCTGAACTTTCGGAAAAATTTTGTTTTGTCGAAAACTAGGTCGTTACACAGGGAACAATGTAAAAGTATTCCTTTGTTGTTACAAGGGTACCAATTTACTCTGGACACCTATGTTCTAGATTTATAGGGTACTGATTTGGTGTTGGGAGTGTAGTGGTTAATGTGCCTTGGGTATGTCACAACACACTATGGGTTACTTACCATGGAGTTTGTTGTGGATGGAGTGATAGCAAAATTGCAAGGTGAAAGGTTATTGCAACTAAATAGAATTAGTAATAAGATGCTGCAAAAATTGGTGATGGTAGATGTAGTCACCATCTTCTACCATTTAAAGATCATTGAGGAGAACGCAACATCATCCTCCATAGATTGCCCCTCGAAGGAAGTTCAAAAGGTGTTAGAGGAGTTCAACATGTGTTTGAAGAACCTAAGCAATTACCCTCCTAAAGAGACATTGATAACAACATCCACTTACTCTCAGACTCATCATTGATTAGTGTTAGACCTTATAAATACCTACAATTTTAAAATTTTAAATTTAAATGGCTAGTCTCTGAGATGTTTGAGACCAGTGTCATTCCAGCAAGTCGAAGCACTTTTTCTAACCTAATTTTATTGGTTAAAAAGAAGGATGAAAGTTAGCAGTTTTGCATGGATTATCAGGCCCTAAACCCAATCACAGTCAAGGATAAATCCCTCATTCCTACCAAAGAAGAGATACTTGATGAACTTTTTAGTGAAAAATATTTTTCAAAGATAGACTTGCGATCCGGCTATCACCAGATTCGGATGAGTAAGTGTGCAATTCCTATGACAACTTTTCGCACTCATTCAGGCCATTATGAGTTTGTCGTCATGCCTTTCAACCTTACTAATGCTCCCTCCACATTCTAGACTACTATGAATTGCATTTTAGACCTTGCCTAAGGAAATTCATTGCTATTTTCTTTATAGCACAACTTGGGAAGAACACCTTTCCCTTTTGACCTTTACTCTCTCTATTCTGGCTCACCATCAAATTTTCGCTAAGATGTCTAAAAGTACATTTGGGTAGTAACAAATTAAATATTTGGGCCATGCTATATGTGCAGGGGGAGTAAAGGTTGACCCCTCTAAAATTGCTGCGATCCAAACTTGGCCTAAACAGAGTACTCTTAAGAAGCTAAGGCGATTCTTGGAGCTTACTGGTTACCATTGGAAATTTGTGGCCAGATTAGCTAAGCTAGCCTAGTCATTGATTGAGTTATTGAAGAAAAACAATTTCCAGTGAGGGGAAAAGGCAGATGTGGCATTTGAAAATTTGAAGAGTCCTATGACTCATACTCTGGTGTTGGGTATGCTTGATTTTTCTAAGACTTGCACAGTTGAGATGGAAATTTCCAACACATGTGTAGGTGCTGTAGTGACACAGGATGGCTATCCTTTGACCTATTTCAGCAGAAAATTAAGTTCAAAATTGGCTATATCATCTGCTTATATATGAGAGCTTTATGCCATCACTCATGCCATGGCAAAATGGCATCACTACCTCATCGGGCATTGATTTACTGTCAAAATTGACCACCAAAGGTTGAAGGAGCTTATGTCCCAGGTGATATTAATACTGGATCAATAGTATTATTTGGCTAAACTATTAGGGTATGACTTTGATATCAAATTTAGATCAGGCAGACATAACCAAGTGGCTGACGTGCATCATTATTATTCAGTTACCTCAGTCAGTTGGGTTTTTGGCTATCCTAGTGGTGGTTGATCGATTTAGTAAATCCAGGTATTTTCACATCTTGAAACCAGGTTTCAATGCTAAGGAGGATGCCCAAGTGTTCATTAATACAGTGGTCAAATTACATAGTTTCCCCCTCTCTATTATGTCTGATCATAACCCACTATTCTTAAGCCATTTCTGGAAGAATTTGTTTGAGTTCTGCAACCCTAAACTCCACTATAACACTGCATACTAGTATACTACTCTCAGAGTGATGGGCAGACGGAAGTGTTGAATTGTACACTAGATCAATATTTGAGAGCTTTTACTCCTTTTCTTCTTAAGTATTAGGCTTCCTACCTATCTTGGGACAAATTTTGCTATAATGAGTCCTTTCATCTTGGCTATCAATATATCCCTACAAGAGGCTCTTTTAGGGTTTCGAATGCAATTCCTACCTAGTTACTCTCCTAGGAGCACTATAGTGATATAAGTGGATGAAGTTTTCAGGGCAAGAGAGATACTGAACAGTGAGTTACAATATTTTCTGTACCAAGCTCAATCTAAAATAAAAAAGCAAGCAGATCACCACAGGAGGGGGATTGGGGGGTATTGGGTGCTCTTGAAGGTTAAACCCTATCAGAAAAAGATCTCTAACTCTCCAAAACCATAATAAACTCCTCAAACTCTTTTACAGACCTTATTAAATTATTCAAAAGGTTGGAAAAATGGCTTATCGGTTGAAGTTGTCGGTGATGTGTGCGTTTTATCCCGTGTTCCATGTGTTTTTGCTAAAGTCGTTCCATGGTCCTGCGCCTTCTGCACTGCTTGAAGATTCTAGCCTTTCATCTTGCTACAACCATGCCCCGCGACCATCCTTGCATGCCACACCGTCTTGACGCTTGCTTGTCTGCGTATGCAGATGTTGGTGGATTGGGAGGGTATAACACGTGAACATGCAACATGTGTTGATGTCTATGAGTTGCAACAGATGTTTCCCGACACTAACATTGAGGACAAGGTAATTTTGGAGGAAGGGATAATTGATAGAGAAGGGGCTCAAAAGCATATTGAATTAGAAGCAACAAACCTAAATGTAGAACTAGCAGCTCATGAAGAAAAGGTTTAGGCCAACACTAAGACCTAGAAGTGAGAGACCCAAGATCCCACCTAAATGGATGAAAGACTATGTGAAGAAATAGTTTGTGCCACACCAAATTATTTTTACACGTAGTTAGTTACTAGAAATATTGTATGAGATCTAAAAAAGTGAGATAGAGAATTACGTCGAGTTTGGATTCATCCTTTGAGTTCCTCCTCTAACTCGAAGGAGGGGTATCACATTCTTTTGTCACCATTTTATTACAGTCAATGCAATAATCCATCCCTTAATTTCTTCCTACAACTCTATTTCATAATCCTACTACTATTGCTACCTTTTACATCAATATATAATTACAAATTTGTTGTTATCAATTTATTTATGGAGAAATTAACCACTATTATAGTGTATATAGTATAAACAGAATTTGATAGTTGATACTGTATTAACTACCCTTCACAGTAATGTATATATAAATTAAACCCAAATCCATTATATAGAATCTATTTTCAAACACACGTACACACACACACAAATGTAAAAAAAAAAAAAAACTAATAGGTAAGGAACTATAAAGCTTCAATTTATGTGAAAAATAGGAAATTAATGGAGTAATAATATTAGTTAGTAGTTATACCACAATATGTAACACCCTAATTACCCTAAACCTTACCTCATGCCGTAAAGCAAAGGTAAATCAAAGGTTATGGTAATTCTAAGGCTTATATACAATAATAGATATAGAAGGAATTAATATTTCTAGAAGCCCGATGAAGAAATAAGCTCAAAAACAGAGTTACAAAAGCTCAAAATGTTCGTACGAAGCTACAAACTTAAGGCACATGAAAAAGATACAAAATAACAAGATATAAGTATATAAGAGAGTATAGTAGTCATAAGGAACTAGCCTCAGTCCGCGGAGTTTAGGCCGACTAGTTATATACAGACATACAGAGTTTTGAAAGTTAAAACAGCATATACAGAATATCTCTCTCAAAGAAAGCCTCTAAGGAAAATATAAATACAAAAGTGAGAGAACTAGTCAAAATAACCAAAATGACAACAAAATGGAATAAAGTCCTCCGCTCTATCACTATTAAGCAACTCACCGAGGTGGGTGGCGACCTCATCTGAAAAACAACAACAGAATATGGTATGAGAACCAAAGGTTCTCAGTATGGTAACAGTGCCCAATAATGTAAGATATAAGACTCTAGGATGCCAAAGGCAATCTTATAGCTTCTTAGCAATCATGAGATTCAACTTAAAGCATACTAATATTAAAATAATTACTTTAAAAGCCATAATGAAATAGGAAAATCTAACTTAGTGGATTTCTAATCTAGCAATTCTCTGCCGTTCCACAACCTTTGCCAGCCTAACCGCCATGCGATCCCATCGGACCTCCTCTCAATCCCAGCAGAAAACACAAGTAATAACAATGCAAGTAAAGCACAAGTATAGCATGTATATCAAGAAATTCAAGAAGCAAATAATCATGTTATACAGTTAGGTAAGCAATTCAAGTTGGCAAAGCAATACAAACAGATAGAAGATGCAAATGATGAATGCCTGTCCTAATTGGCTATGATATCATATCGTCGATTCAACTACCAACCCGACACATCTCCACGGGGATGTTGCCTTTCGATCACGAATATAGATACGGGATCCCCGAGTAAAGTGATCACTTTAATCTCTAGTCCTAGACTCGTCTCAACAATCAGTGGTCCATAATTCCACAATCCATCGCACAATCATCATTACACTACTCCGCCATCTCACTCAACTAATTCCATCCTCAGTACCTGATGAGCGGATATTTTATACACATTTTGGCATTGTTTTGATATAGTTTTTGTTATGTTTTGTTTAAGTTTTATTAATTTTTCATAGGTTCTAGTGCAAAATTCACATTTTTGGATTCTACTTTGAGTTTGTATATTTTCATGCAATTTCAGGTATTTTCTGGCTGAAATTGAGGAGTTGGAGCAAAAGTCTGATTCAGAGACAGAGAAAGCACTGCAGATGTTGTTAGGATCTGACCTCCGTGCACTAGAAGGAGCTTTTCTGGAGCTACAAAAGTCCAAATGGCGCGATTTTAACGGCTATGGAAGGCTAACATCCAGGGCTTTCCAGAAATATATGATAGTGCATACTTTGCTTCAAAATTGAAGGCCCAAAACTGGCGTTCAACGCCAGGCACCAGCCACATTCATGGCATCCAGCGCCCACAGGGGAGCAACTGGAGTTCAACGTCCAAAAGGGGATCCCTAGCCAGCGTTCAATGCCCCTAAGGGACATTAGCACGTGGGACACACTCAAGCTCAGCCCAAACACTCACTAAGTGGGCTCTAAAAGTGGATTTTTGCACTGTCAACTTACTTTATCTTATTTCTGTAATCCTTAGTCCTTAGATTAGCATATATAGACAAGAGTTCACCCTCGTTAAGGACTCTTGCCCATTTTCACATTTACCATTGTATTTTTCTATTAGCATGATTCACTAAACCTCCTAGGTTAAGGTTAGGAGCTCTGCTAATTCTCATGGATTAATAAAAGTCGTACTACTGTTCTATTCAATTCGTGTGTGACTCTATTCTAAGATGTATCTTCGTTCTTCAACCTTATGAATGGGATGATCCGTGACACTTATCTTCAATCTACAAGGGTTCGGTGTGAGTCTGTAACAGGAGATCAGTGAACCACCAGCTTAATTATACATCTCTTAGATGGCTAATCCACGACTTCGTTAGAGACTTCTCGAGACACCAGTTCAGCCGAGGTATGGGGAGATTAGGGTCTTTGTGGTAAAGGCTAGAACCAAAGGCACAGCATTCTCTGATTTGGAAGATTCGACCTTGTCTATGGCGTTTTGAGTAGGATCATCAAGGGGATGAACTGCAGGAGCTTCACCCTCATTCAGGTTGGGTGCACACTAAACCTGGCGTTCGGCCTGAGGGAGGAAGATTGGCGGCCATTAAACCGGAGTTGATCACTTACAACCTGCCATGGAAGGAGTCACTCACAGTTGGTGAAAGACAATAGGAAAGGTTGATCCAGAAGAATGAAGCATCTCCGAAGCCTCAACTGTTCTCTTATCGCTAGTTTTACTCAAATTAAGTAATTTCATCTCTATTCCTGTTTTATGCACTTATATCAACAAACTATCTTTTCTAATTGCCTGACTAAGATCTACAAGGTGTCCATAGATTGATTCAAAACAACTCACCATATACCCCCAAGACCTCCAAGGCTTCCTCATTTTCACATTGTGGCCGAAAATCATCAAGAGAAAAAGGAGAGAAAGTTCTTGGTTCATAAATCTTGAAAGCTTGATTTCTTCTGAACTAAAACTCAAATCAAAACTCTGATTACACCAAAATGATCCTCTCTTCTTCCTCTACATAACCATGTAACTTATCAAGGCTAGAATTAAGGTTAGATGGCTGTCCCTTTCCCCTTTGAATTCGGTTTTCAAGGAAGCATGCTCAAAACATGTGTTTTCTTGATATTCTTCCTTAGATCTCTTGTTTAGCTTGATTTGTGAGCCAAGAATCTTCAATTACCAACATGTTTAAAGTGAGGAATCCTTTCCTAACATGTTGATTAAGGTTTTGTCAGTTGAGGTTTTATGGATTCAAAGTTGTTCTTGATGTGTTTTAGGAGGAAAAAGTGCAAAAGGAATGCCTAAAAGCATAACCAGATTTGAGGCAGCAAATCAAGGTAGAGTTTGGTAAAATTAATCTTGATTAATTATGTTTGAGTTGTGTTATTATGATATGGTTTGATTATGCTTGAAATTGATTGTTTATATGAGTTATTCTTGTTGAAATTTTGGTGAAAATTTGATGAAATTTGATGATATTCAAGCTATGAATGCATGTTCTTGTGGCTGCTGGAATTTTGAACCCTAGGACTCAAATTGGGGTTGAATTTATGTTGAAATCCAACAGGAAAAAAGGGGCTTTGGTGGCTGCAATTTTATTTTGAATTATGGTAAAAATCAGTTGCTGAAAAGATTGAAAAATGCGTAAAAACAGAGAAAGAATCTGAAAAATTTACGAAGAACACTTTGAGTGTGATGAAGAATATTGAAGAACACCTTTTAGATCTTAAAAAGGGCAAGGTTGTAATTATTTTGGTGTTTGAGGGGTTATTTTGTAATTTCTAAAAGTTAGGGTGGTTAAAGTAGAAATATTAAAAGTTACAGGTGGTAAAAAGTGAATTTTAAAGTTAAAAGTAAAAGGTAAGTTAATTTTTGAAAATTTAATGATAAAATAATAAATAATAATAAAATATTAAATAATAGTATTTAATTAAAAATAACATTTTAATAAAAATAATAAAATAATGCAGCAAGGACAATTTTTCGTAAAAGCTTTAGAAAGACAACTTTAAGCTCAGAATCTCATAATTACCTTCATAAAACACTCAGGAAGTGATAATAACATATTAGTGAGGCAAAGATAAAGGAAAGATAAAAAGTTAAAGAAAAGATAAAAATCGAAGAAAAATTTTGTAAAGTTTTAACGATAGAAACAAACAGAGATTAGTAAACAAACTAGGAGCAACATAGTTAGTATTTGAGTTGTGCTTAGGGTTAGGTATAACATGAAAAGTTAAACTATTTCAGTATAGACTTAATGAACCTGTACTTGGGACAGGCTAACTATTCATACTGAAATTTACATAAGCTTTAAATACATATGTTAAAGATTCAAAGAGGCACAGAAAAAAGAGGAACCAGAGCAGAGTAAGGAGACAAAGGGAAAGGAGTAATCAAAGCAGAGTAAAGATTCAAAGAGAATAGAGTAATATGATAAAGAGATTAGAGAACAAGCAGAGGGCCTGTTGAAAGGTCATTTGTTGCATTAAAGCAACTCTAGAGATTTTTGTGTGTTCATCTGTTGCATTGAGGCAGTCAGATAGATGGTGGTACGACCACTGAGAGTGCTTTCCTGGGATACCTTGCTAAAATGCTTTGCTGTAAGACAGAGGTTGTTTACAGAGGTATCGAGATCAGTGTGCTCCTGTAAGACAGAGGTTGCTTACAGTGAGTGTGCTGTTGCTCCTGTAAGACAGAAGTTGCTTACAGTGAGTGTGTTGTACTTATGTAAGACAGAGGTTACTTACAGTGAGTATGTTGGGCATATATAGGCTAACAAATGCCACCCTGCAAGACAAAGGGTGCTTGTAATGGGTATTGCCAACAGGAAAGCCTTATCCAGACAGAGGTTATTGGGTAACGTCGGGAGTGGGTTAGTAACCGACAAATGAGCTCATTACTTGCACTAGGGCTAGACATGCATCATACTTGGTTGTGCATTTCTTCTGTTATGTTTGTTGTATGAATGTATGCTTTCTTTGTTTGTATTCTATTCTTTGTATTTGTGTTTTATTTTCTTGTATTCTTCTGTTTGTATTATGCTTTCTGTTTTCTCTCTTTTCTCTATTTATCTGTATCTTCTGTTTACTACTTCTCTGTATTCTGCTATTCGTCTATGAAACAACACAGAATTAATGAACGTAACTAATAACCCCGACCCTACTAAGAAATCCCCAGTTCTTACCCCTTCTCTCTCCCTTCCCCCTCTAGATGGAAGCAAGAGTATGTATCCTTACATAGTCCACTGATGATAGTTCTGCAAAGGGGTTCTGCTCTGGCTAGTCTTCTGAGTCTAGAGCGAGATTCGTTTTCTGTTTATATGTATATACTGTGAGACCAACCAACGTTTGCACCCCTTAACCTAAATTCTGTGTACGAAACTCCTGTTATGTGGCTACGTGATGAAGTACCAGTGGGACGTCATATGACAACGTATGATCATGTAGAGGAGTAGTAGATGATCTTCCACTTTTGATGACATTCCACCTGACTTGAGTTTTGAAGACTTAGAACGTACTTTCCCTCGCTTTAGTAGTCTAGAGGGACTAGGTGAGTATGGAGTCTAGGCTAGCCTGGGCGCTAGCTTAGGGACTTCTTGAACAGGTCAGGGCCTGGGATGTTGTATGTATATATATGTATATAGTTATTACCTAGCTATATCTATGGGTGTTCTAACAAAAATTCTATACTCTAATAAAGGTTGGATCACGGAATGTTATCAACTGCTTGAGATATATTTATGCGTGGTTGTTTATTACTATTTTATCTGTTATTATTTGTGAACTGATTATGAATGATTCTATTTATTAATCCAAACATTTTCAAAAAAAAAGTACCTCGAAAAATAACTACGCTTTTAACAACGAATCAGGCTCATATAATAAATAATAGATAATAATTAGAAAGACAAGTTGGTAGCGCTCAGTTTCTAGTATGATCATGACGTACCAGAAATTGGGTCGTTACACGTGTGACATAGAGGAGATCAAGCACTTCATGGGATCCTCCAGAAGGAGTAGTAGCCGCCATCACTAAGTTGGATTCGTTCCCTTTACTCCCCTGTTGCCTATGTTATTTTTTATGTTTTCCATATATTTTGTTTTGTTGTCTGTTTCTAGTGCATGATCATATGTCTTTATGTCTTAAAACTATGAAATATTCCAGGAATCTCTCACCTTGCTTAAAAGAAAAATTATTTTACAAAAAAGAAAAAAAGAAATGTAAGATGCATGAGTTTCGAGTTTTATATTAGGAATAGTTCAATTATTTGATGTGGTGGCATTGCTTTTGTTTTCTGAATGCATGAGAAAACAGTGCATATTTGATGCTGCTGTTAAGAATGTTGGCCCTTGAAAGAATGAGGGTAAAAGAGAAGTATTATTGGTGATATGAAAAATCCTAAAATTGATTCTTGAAGTAAGAAAAAGCAGCAAAAAGCAATAAAAGAAAAAAATATATGCAAAAAAAGCAAAAAAAGAAATAAAAAGCAGAAAAAGCCAATAACTTTTTAAACCAAAGGACAAGAGCAAAAAGCAATAGCTCTTAAAACCAAAAGGCAAGAGCAAGGATCCAAGGCTTTGAGCATCAATGGTTAGGAGGGCCTAAAAGAAAAATCTTAGCCTAGGCCGTTCAAATGAGCTGCTTCCCTAACTATATGCTTGTGGTGTGAAGGTGTCAAGTGAAAAACTGGATACTGAGCAGTTAAAGTCGTGGTCCAAAGCAAAGAGCGTGCTTAAGAACTCTGGACAACACTGGCTGGGGACTCTAGCAATGCTGAGTCACAATTCTAAGGGGTTCACCCAGTTAAAGTGTCTGTGGCATTTATGTATCCGGTGGTAATACTAGAAAACAAAGTTCTTAGGGTCACAGCCAAGACTCTAAAGAAGCTGTGTTCAAGAATAAAAAAGAACTTAACTAGGAGAATCAATAATATCATTTGGATTCTAAGTTCCTAGAGATGCCAAATATTCTGAGCTTCAATTGAAAGTGAGATACCAAAACTATTTAGAAGCAAAAAGCTAGTAGTCCCGCTCATCTATTTGAAACTGAACTTCATTAAGAACTCTAGAATTTATTGCATCCTTATATTTCTTTTTATCCTACTTTGTTTTTGGTTGCATAGGGACAAGCAACAGTTTAAGTTTGGTGTTCTGATGAGTGGGTATTTTATACGCTTTTTGGCATTATTTTCATATAGTTTTTGTTATGTTTTGTTTAAGTTTTATTAAGCTTTCATAGGTTCTAGTGAAAAATTCACATTTTTGGATTCTACTTTGAGTTTGTGTGTTTTCATTCAATTTCAGGTATTTTCTGGCTGAAATTAAGGAGCTGGAGCAAAAGTCTGATTCAAAGACAGAGAAAGCACTGCAGATGCTGTCATGATCTGACCTCCGTGCACTAGAAGGAGCTTTTTTGGAGCTACAAAAGTTCAAATGGCACGCTCTAAATGGCTATGGAAAGCTAACATCCATCACTTTCCCAAAATATATAATAGTCTATACTTTGCTTCCAGCGCCCACAGGGGAGCAACTAGAGTTCAACACCCAAAAGGGGGTCCCTAGCCAGTGTTCAACACCCCTAAGGGACATTAGCACGTGGGAGACACTCAAGCTTAGCCCAAACACTCACCAAGTGGGCCATAGAAGTGGATTTTTGCACTGTCAACTTACTTTATCTTATTTCTGTAATTCTTAGTCATTAGATTAGTATATATAGACAAGATTTCACCCTTGTTAAGGACTCTTGCCCACTTTCACATTTACCATTGTATTTTTCTATCAGCATGAGTCACTAAACCTCCTAGGTTAAGGTTAGGAGCTCTGCTAATTTTCATGGATTAATAAAAGTACTACTGTTCTATTCAATTCGTGTGTGACTCTATTCTAAGATGTATCTTCATATTTCAACCTTATAAATGGGATGATCCGTGACACTCATCTTCATTCTACATGGATTCAATTTGAGTCTGTAACAGGAGATCACTGAACCACCAACTTGATTATACCTTTCTTAGACGGCTAATCCACGACTTTGTTGGGAACTTCTCGAGACACCAGTTCAGCAGAGATATGAGGAGATTAGGGTCTTTGTGGTAGAAGCTAGAACCAAAGGCGCAACATTCTCTGATTCGGAAGATTCGACCTTGTCTATGGTGTTTTGAGTAGGATCATCAAGGGGGATGAACTGCAGGAGCTTCACCCTTATTCATGTTGGGTGCACACTAAACCTGGCGTTCGGCCTGAGGGAGGAAGATTGGTGGCCGTTAAACCGGCATTGATCACTTACAGCCTGCCATGGAAGGAGTTACTCATAGTTGGAGAAAGACAGTAGGAAGGGTTGATCCAAAAGAATGAAGCATCTCCAAAGCCTCAACCGTTTCCTTATCACTAGTTTTACTCAAATTAAGTAATTTCTTCCCTATTCCTGTTTTATGCGTTTATCTCAACAAACTACCTTTTCTAATTGCCTGACTAAGATCTACAAGGTGTCCACAGCTTGATTCAAAACAACAATCTCCGTGGAATCCACCCTGACTCACCTCAGGTTCATTTGTGCAGAGTTAATTTCCGTGCACCAGTACCGCAGAAACCTAAGTCTCCATCTTCTAGATTCATACAGAAATTTACTAAATTAAGTCACTAACTCATCCTTAGAAGTATTAGAGCCTAAATACTAGAAAGTATTTCTAAACGGCACTTAAAGAATGTTTGAAAGCTCGAGAACCTTTGAAAATGAAGAAAAATAAATTTTCAGGAAAACAGAGGTCTCGCGTACGCAAGCTTCTGCCTTGCGTACGCATGCAGATGAAAAAGGGATGGTCGCGTACGCAACCCCATGCTCGCGTACACGAGATGTCTAACTAGCATGGGTTGATCGCATCGCGTGTCAAAGTTCGTGTACGCAAAGGTTGCATTTCGGATAGCTCGCATACGCATGCAGTGCCTCGCGTACGCGAGATACCCAACTCGAATAGACTGGTTGCGTCGCGTGCACTGTGTTGTGTATGCAACCCTCACCAGACTTGCAGAATTCAATTTTAAACACCAAACTTTAAATGTTCATAAATTTCTCTACAAAAATTTGTTTTCATCAAACTTTATATCCATTTAAAGCTCTTAAAATAGCCTTTAATTTAAAACAAATTTCAACCTATTTTAAAAACTGATACTTAAGTTATGATCCGTCAAAGTTCGGTAAAACAAGGTTTTCAAAAAATCAGCAAGGTTCTCAAATTTCCCAAAATTCACAGTTAATACCAAATATCTTACAACCATAATAGTTTCAATGGACCTAAATGATATTTATATACCCTCCAATTCACTCCACATCCTATCAACATGCAATTTCACCAATTTTATCCTAAAATTCTCATTTAACTTCCTCCAATTCACAATTAATCCACACAAGGCATTATATTACCATTTCCAACGTTTATTAATATCAATAAGTTTCAGAACCATTATTAACACTCAAAATCATCAATTTCAACCTCTATTTTAATAATCAACAAAAACTTCAAAGTTAAACACCATAATTCATCAAAATCAACAACACCATCATACATGATCAAATTCAACAATTTCCAACAATCAATTCAATCTAAACCTATCCTATGGTTCACTAGCTTAAGTATCCAGAAATATTACATATTACATAGAGGAAACTAAAACCATACCTTGGCCGATTCTCAATATGCACAAAGCACCACTTTGAGTCCAAACAAGCTTCCAATCACCAACAAATCACCAATCTCACCTTCAAAGCTCCAAATCAACTCCAACAATTGCAAGAACTCAACTAAAACCATATCAATTTCCACAAATCAACCTAGAGTTACCAAAATCATAATTTAACAAGGCAAAGAGTTTTTTTACCTTTTCTGATGGTGTTTGGGTCACAAACCACCAATAGCCCAACCTTAAATACCACCTAATCAATCAAAACACAAAAATTTATGCAAAACCAAAACCTAAATTTTCGAATTTCTTAGGGAAAAAAAATGGGCAGAGATTTGCGGGAAGCTTACCACAATATCTAGCTAGAAGTGACGGGCTCAGTGAGAGCTTCGCATGGCCGCAAATGGCACGTGAATCGGAGCACCGTAGCTCGAGTTATGGTCACCGGAAGAGAGGAGTGAATAGTGACAATGGTGAAAAGATCTCACCTCTCTCCTCACTTGTGCAGCTGTGTTGTTTGTGTTTATGAGGATTATGAGGCTGAATTGGCCTCACTTAAGGGTATATATGTGTTGGGCTTGGGCTCGGTCCAACCCGTTAGCATTTTTTGTCCGTTAGGCCCAATTTCGGGCCAAACCTTTAAAATTACTGTCCGATTTTCAGTTCTAAATGTTTTCCTAAGGTTTTCTATAGTTTTTATCACTCTCGCACAGTACTGGACATATTTAAGCTGGTACTGCCGGTTAATTTACCGGTTCACGTTTTTACACAATTTTCTGAAGAAAATTACTTTTTCTAACTCAAAAAAATCTACCGAGTCCAAAAATCACATTTAAATTTTCTAATTAATATTCTAAATTTTTGGATCCTATTTTGGGCAATTAATTAATTATTTTAATTAAACAGTTAATTAATCGCGGTTCTTACACAATACAGCTTGATTTGGTAATGGTTTTTAGAGATGTGTTTGGACTGGTTGCGAAAATAGATTCTCTCATTTTTTTCTCAATTAAGGGTATAAAGTGTGAGCTCTAACCCTTCAATATTTTCTCTTAGTCACACTTATAAAATATATGATGAAAGATTATATTTTATATTCCTAAATAAAAACAAATTCAGTGAATCTAATCCCAACCAACTTCAATGACACTTTTGGGGAGCCCCTCTTCTGACAAAGGAATGAAAAACTTTGCCTTTTTTCCATTGGAATAAAATTGGCTAGAGTCTTTTTACATTTTTCAAGAAATGTAAGTCCCTGTTAGTAGAGGTTTTCGAAAGGCAAGAATATTATTAAAAATAAATATAAGTGTTGTACTCAAACGGCAAAATTGTTCAAAATTAATATTAATTTTATTTTTTAACTTTATAAATACTAACTACACACACTTTCATTCACACAATTTCTTCCAATCTTCTCCAATAATTTTCAAATTTCTCCAACAAAAATTTGACTTGTTATCATTTAAAAAATGAATTCAAATCAATTCAACTTTATTTCCAATTACTTATAAAATTTTTCTCAAGATCCAAATACCGAATAATCTCAACCTTCAAACTCTCAAAATCCAAATGAAAACTTCACACTACCAAATACATTTCAAAGTCCAAATCTATAAACCTTCATAATTTTAATTTTCAAGTTCCATGTAACAATCAATTTTCTATTTTTCAACTACATAATCAAAATTCACAAACACCACCATATACATTCTCATCCATATTTAACCCCTCAATTGAAAATATAGCCCCAATATTCTTACAATTTCTAACTCAATTCAACGCATCAATGCTTGACTTAGTCGGTATTAGTGGCACTTCTAATTTATTAAATCAAAATCTAATATGTTATAGGCCAAATTCACAATATTCAGATTATGCCATCCTCATGGATTAGATATTATCGACCCTAATAATGATGAAATTGAAAGCCACAAACAAGATAGCATTTAGCACTAGCAATGGAAAGAGGATGAGATGATGATTAGTGTGTAGTTAAATATTTCAACTGACCCTATAGTCGGTATCAACCAAAAGGGTGAAACATTTTGGAATCAAATCCACAACTACTATGAAGAATTAAAACTAGACATAATAAAAAGGGGGACAGTTGCATTTAAAAACGATGGTATAAGATCAACAAGACTATTACATAATTTGTTGGTTACTACGATCAAGCTACTAGAGACTTAAGGAGTCATTTGAACTCTGATGATATTAAGGAGTGGGCTTATAAACTCTATTCCACAAAACTAAAGTCAGTACAACTAGAGCATACTCATCATCATCAAATCTAGAAATACTATTGGTTGAGGAAATTGGTGTGGACTCCCTTGTTTGCCCAAAAGGATTAAAGAAGAGAAAAATAAAGGGTAAGAAAAAAGTACAAATGATTGAATACCTTGTTAACCAAAGAAAATCAATGATAGTTAAGAAATTATCTCTCATGGGGGATATTAAGAATGTTAGGAGAAATGAGTTACTGATAGGAAAAAGAAAGAGAAGTGGAGAGGGAGCATAGAGAAAAGATTATGGCAATAAAAAAAAAGTTGTTACAAATTCAAGTGACAATGAAGGAACAAGAATTACAAACTCGGAGGAATATTAAAGAAATGGAGTTAAATGCAAAGAAAAGGGAAATTGAGAGGATGGAAATGACTCTATATATCCCGATCTTCATCGTGATGAACAGAACGAATCTGACAAATTGGCTCTGTTCATCACATTAAGATGAACTGCCTGACAAACACCCGTATCTACTTGGGTTCGTGTGAGTACCTGGAAGAAAAGCACGAGCCAACAGCTATGGATTCACATCTCTCAGACGGTTAATCCACGATTTTTTTGGGACTTCTCGAGACACCAGTTCAGCCGATCTCCGGGGAGATTAAGGTCTCCAAGGTATAGGCTAGATCCAAGAAGCAGCATTCTCTGATCCGGAAGATTTGACCTTGTCTGTGGCGTTTTGAGTAGGATCACCAAGAGAATGGATTGCTATGCGCTTCACCCTTTGTCAGATTGAATATCACGACCACTGGCCATGGCCGTGTTCAACCTGTAGCAGAGGAGATCAAGGACTATTGGCGTGGCTTTGATTACTTACAGCCTGCCATAGAAGAAGATCATTCACAGGCAAAGAAGATAATAGTACCAGAGTTACTTCAGAAAGACGACAAAGCAACTCCAACTCTCAATCTAATCCTATCATCTATTCCTATCTCTGAAAACACATGCTTTGCACATTCAACATAAAACCTTTTAATTCTGTCTGACTAAGACCTGCAAGACAACCATAAGCTTGCTTCAAGCCACAATCCTCGTGGGATCGACCCTGACTCGCTCAGGTATTACTTGGACGACCCAGTGCACTTATTGGTATTGCTACTGTTGTACGAAATAGTGTGGGTATTGCGTACACGCGCACAATCCACTCTAAAAACTAGTTTTCACATTGAATTTTTGCATGAATAAAACTAAGTTAACAAGGATTAATAATAATTATTATTAATTGAAATACCTATGTAACCTACAAAAATTTAGTGACATTCATTTTGAGCACAAATAAATAACATTAATTTGACTGGTAAGGTTGTTTTTCATAATGTAAATAGTTAGATAAGGCTAAAATTGTGACAAAGAGAAAACTAGATATCCAAATGCAGGAACAAACTTATGGAAACTAGCCACTGTCCACAGAGTAAAAGAGCTGAAAATATGAATGCAATTGTACCGCTTTTAAAATATGAATAAGTATATAGCTGAAATCTTGCTTATTTATGTATTTATTTGTTTTGACTTCTCAGATTATTGCTTTGTTGAATAGCTGAAGAGCCAGGATAATATTTTTACATGATGGTTATATCTACTTGCTCTTCTCCTTCCTATACAATCAGATCAGTATTTCTTTTGAGGGTTTCATGAAACCAGGTTTTACTTTCGTGCTTTTCCTTCATCCAATTTATTGACTTATTTTCCTATACATTTTTAGAACTGGTCTAAATTACTAGACTTAATTAGTGGGATGAAGAACGTGTCTCAATTTATGTAAGAACTCTTTTTATAAATATATTTAACAAAAATGTACTGCCACCTAAAGAGGGTTTAGTCACTCATCCTTACAAGAGCTCAAGGTAATTAATAATAATAAACATCATCCTTGTAATTATTTCTAATATGGCTTTTATATCCATGATGATGCTTAGGCTATTGATGTAAATATTATGTTAAGAAACAATATGTAGAATGTAAGAATCGGAATTCATTAAAATAATAATAAAAATATAATATAATTGTCCGGAATAGGTTGAAAGTGATAAGAAATATTAAAATATAAAATTTAATGAAGAAAATAAAATTTAGCATAAAAATATGATTTATCATGTAAAAGCGCGTACTGGCTCTAATTGGACCGGCACTGTGAGTGAGAAAACAAATTAAATTATGAGTGAATAAATTTAAAAATTGAATTATATAAATTAGAAAGATAAAAGTAATTTAGAATTGAAAACCGAATACTAATTTTAAAGGTTTTGGCCCGAAATTAGGCCAAACGAATCAAAAACGCTAACGGATTGGATTGGGCTCAAATTCGGTCCAAGCCCAACATATATATACCCACTTATGAGGCATTTCATCCTCATTCATTCAGTAATTGAGAGAGAGGGACGGTGAGAGGAGAAGACGAGGGTGAAGGGTTTCACTATTCACCCCAATCTTGTTTCGATCATAACTTGAGCTATGAAGCTCTGATTTGAGTACCGTTTGAAGCCATGCAAAGCTCTTGCTGAGCATATCATTCTAGATAAATAAAGTGGTAAGAACTCAAAATCTATGCTCCAGTTTTCTGCCCTAATAGTTTTGCATTTTTGGGTATTATCTTTTAGTAGATTTTATGTTTTTGATTCTTTAGGTGGTATCCAACATTGGAAAATTGTTGGGTTTTTATCCCAATCCACAGTGGGTAAGGTAAGAAAGCTCTTAACCCTTATGAGTTGTCAATTTTTTAAACCTTATGATTAATTTTTGGTAATTTGTATGGTTATAGCTTGAATTATTGTTGAGTTGGAGTTAAATTGAAGAAGTGGTGCACTTGGAGTTGATCTTTGGTAGCAAGGCATTGTTGAGCTTGTTTGAGGAATTTATGCTTATGTAGGAATCGGCCAAGGTATGATTTTGATTTCAGTTAGTTAATATATAATATTTCGTGAAACTTAGGCTAGTGGACTGATGAGCGAATATTTTATACGCTTTTTGGCATCATTTTCACATAGTTTTTATCATGTCTTGTTTAATTTTTATTAAGTTTTCATAGGTTTTAGTGTAAAATTTACATTTTTGGATTCTACTTTGAGTTTGTGTGTTTTTGTGCAATTTCATGTAATTTCTGGCTGAAATTGCGGAGCTGGAGCAAAAGTATGATTCAGAGACAGAGAAAGCACTGCAGATGCTATCCGGATTTGACCTCCTTGCACTCGGAAGAGCGTTTCTGGAGCTACAGAAGTTTAAATGGAGCATTCGCAATGGCTATGAAAAGCTGACTTCTAGAGCTTTCCAGCAATGTTTAATAGTCCATACTTTGCTTTAGATTAGAAGGCCCAAAACTGGCGCCCAACACCAACCTCCTGCCCTACTCCAGGTGTCCAACGCCCAAAGGAGGAGACTAGCGGCCAAACGCCCAGAGAGGATCCCTTATCCAGCGTTCAATACCCTAAAGGTCTCATAGCACTTGGATCTCATCAAAGCTTAGCCCAAACACTCACCAAGTGGGCCCTAGAAGTGGATTTTAGCACTAAAAAGACTGTTTTATCCTTTCTTATGTAATCCTTAGTCATTAGTTTAGTATTTAAGGGATATTTTACATAATCCTCATGGACTTTATGCCATATTTTCATTTATCATTGTCTTTTCTATCAGTATGAATTTCTAAACCTCCTAGGTTGAGGGGAGGAGCCCTATTGAGTTCTATGAATTAATAAAAGTATTACTATTTCTCTTAAATCCGTGTTTGATTCAATTCTAAGATGTATCTTTGTTCTTCAACTTGATGAATGGAATGACCCGTGACAATCATCTTCGTTCTTCATACTAAGACCACATGCCTGACAACCACCTGTGTTCTTCTTGGGTTCGTGTGAATACGTGACTGGAAAGCATCGAACCACCAGCTTAATTATACATCACTTGGACGGCTAATCCACGACTTCGTTAGGGACTTCTCGAGACACCAGTTCAACCGAGGTATGGGGAGATTAGGGTCTCTGTGGTAGAGGCTAGAACCCATAGGCGCAGCATTCTCTGATCTGGAAGATTCGACCTTGTCCGTGGCGTTTTGAGTAGGATCATTAAGGAGAATGGACTGCAGGAGCTTCACCCTCAATCAGAATGGATCCACACTAACCCTGGGGTTCAGATCTAGAGGAGTATTGGCGGCTGCTCAAACCAACGTCAATCACATAGAGCTTGCCATAGAATAAATCATTCACAATTGAAGAAGACAGTAAGACCAGAATTAATCCAGAAGGACAAAGTATCTCCAAGCCTTAACCATCTTCTTATTACTGCTTACATTCGAATTCACAAAGTATTTTATACACTTTTATGCACTCAAATCCAACAACTCTTCTATTCGCCTGACTAAGATCTATAAGATAACCATAGCTTGCTTTAAGCCATAATCCTTGCGGGATCGACCCTGACTCGCTCAGGCATTACTTGGATGACCTAGTGCACTTGCTGGTTCAGTTGTACGAAGTGTGGAAATTTGTGCACCATGGACTTTATGATAGGATTGAATTGATTGTTGATAATTATTGTTGATTGATGAAGATTGTTGAGGACTTTGTTGTTGGTTATTGGGGTTGGCAAATATTAATGATGATATAATAATGAATAATAATTGATGATAAAAGTGTATGATTATTATTGTTATTGATGAGTATTGATGATGAAAAATTGGTAAATAATGATTGTGGTGGAAATTGTAAGATTTGGTGTGTCTTAAGTTAAACGTGGAGTTTATGAATGAATTGATATAGTGAGAAGTGCATGGTCTAGTGATGCTCGAATTTTTTGTATGATTTAAAATTTCACAAATGAAATCTCGTTGCAAGTATAGTTCTAAACCGACAAAGAATCCTCACATGCAAAAATATTGGTTGTCACAAGTACAAACCCCAATAAAAATTAACCAAAGTATTTAAACCTCGGGTCGTCTCACAAGGAATTGCAATGAAGTGATCAATTATTGGCTACGAAGATGCAAGGAGGTTTGATTTGGTAATTAGCAAGAAAATAAATGGCAAGAAAGTAAAATAACAATAACTAATAAAATAAAATAAAAAAACTCTTGGCTAGACATAGGTAATTGAGATCACCATCCTTGTCTACAAACCGTGTATTAATAATTATGAGGAACCAAGCTCATTAAGTCTACTTCCAAAGGCCTTAAGTACGTAATATCTACTCCTAGGCTTGAAGTACGTCAAATGGCTTGATCAACATCAATCCATAAGTCCTAACCTAGCTACTAATTAACTTAGTGGTAGGCTAGAGTCAATGGTTATCAAATTGACCACTAAGGGTTCTCAAATCACCAATTCAATGAGACCCAATGACTCAAGGTCACTTAATTCCCTTAGCCTAGGCCAAGAGTAAAGAAAGCTACTCAAAAAATAGTGTAAACATTTTATCAAAAACCTAGAGTGCAATAAAAGTAAACATCACAAAATGCTAGAATTAATGAAACCCATAACTATCATAAGCAAGAATTCAACAATAGCAATGAAGATAAACATAAAAGAGACATGGAAACATAAAATTGCATTAGAAGAAATTAAGATCCAACAATGGTTCATCAACATAAAAGAGAGCAAAATAAGAAGTGACAAGTAAAACTAGAAGAACAAAGATGTAATAACAAGAAATTAACAAGAGAAACTAAGAAGATTAAGACAATAGAACACTAAAATATAAAGAGAATTGGAATCAAAATATGAATTGAAAGATAACTTTGAGAGAGATTAACCTAACTTTACCCTAATTTCTATCCTAAATCTTGAGAGAGGAGAGAGCTTCTCTCTCTAGAATTCTACCCTAAAACATCATGAAAACTCAAACTATGGCTATTTGGTTCATTCCCTTTCAATCCTTGGGTTCAATAGCATCAGAAATGAGTTGGATTTGGCCCAAAATGCTTCAGAAATCATTGGCCACGAGTTGCTAAAATGGACCCACGCTGATCCTACAATGTGTGTGCGTGATACACGCGTACGTATCTCTGGACGCCAGGCAACTATGGCAAATTTTATATCATTTTGAATTCCCAGATGTTAGCTTTCCAACACAACTAAAACCGCCTCATTTGGACCTCTGTAGCTCAAGTTATGATCGATTGAGTGCTTTTTCTTCATCAGTTCTCCATTTTTACATGCTTTTTCTTCATTCCTTCAATCCAATCTTTTCCTTCTAAACCTGAAATCACTTAACAAACATATCAAGGCATCGAATGGAATTAAAGTGATGGTGGTGCCTTAGCCGGTGTTCTCTTGGTTCTACTTCTTGCTGGTGTCTTGTCAATGGCCTTCTCTTTTCCTTTCTTGGTACCCATTCCTAAGGAAGAAAGAAAGAGGAAGACTGTTAAATATATATAACTAAAAACCGGAGGGGAAAAATTCCAAGTGATAATGAATACCAAAGAAAATATAAAAGCTTAAATACATGGTAGCTACAACATGTAGGTAAGACATCAATTAAGAGCAAGAAGGCAATTCATAATAATTAGATGCAAGAGGGTAAAAGCATGCAAGTAATAGGCATCAGAAGCATAATTTAAGCATCAATAATTAAATGTACCAAATTAAAGAGCACTTAGATGATGACAAGTGTGAATGATAATCCCAATACATGCGGAATGCAAGTGTTGTGAAAAAGAAGCATTCAAGTAAAAGAGTAAAAGAAAATATGATTCAAAATGCCATAAGAGCTTTTCCACAAACACTTGGCGTGCAAGTTAAAATATGAATGAAAATAATGAATCCAAATGTATGAGAGCCAAATGTAAATGTCAATTGTCAAATTACTCCTCATAAGATCCACAAGCTTAATTATAATGAGGTACTACCCAAATAAAGCTCCAACACCAACATAAATAAATGCATGGAAAAATAATGCAAAATAAACCACAAATAACTAAGCTAATAAAAATTGAGAAGAAAGATAAATTATTAATATGCAATAATGAAAGAAGAATGAAAGAGTAGAGGAGAGGAAGAAAAGAAACCTGAGGGAGAAGATGAAAAAGGGAAGAAGAAAGTAGTAGATAGTAAGAAGGAGTAAGGAAGGAAGAAGGAAGAAGAAAGAAGGAAGAATTAGGATGGAAAGAGAATTAGGATTGGGGGAGGGAATAAGTGAATTATGGGCGGCGTACTGGTTTAACCATGCGACGCATGCAACGCGTACGCGTACGGCACGCGTACGCGTGGGTCGCACAAGTTTAAAGCGACGCGTACGCGTCTGGGACGCGTACACGTGACAGTAGTTGTGCCAATCACGCAAGACCAGCCCTGCGCACACACAACTCTCTGTTCAGTCTGGGCTGGGGGCCAAAATTACATATGACGTGTGCGCGTCAAGCACGCGCACACGTGGATAGTCACATAGTGAAACCGACACGTACACGTCAGGGACGCATACGCGTGGCTAAATTGGTGCCTCTAGCACAGTTCTAGCCCTAGACCATCACAACTCTCTGTTCGAACACCCATTTACGTCGATTTCCCTATCCACGCGTGCACGTCCTTGACGCGTACGTGTGAAGTGCCAAGGTTGCAATTGACACGCACATGATGACAAGTCATCTTATTCTAGCTTTTCAAGCATTTTTCACTTGTTTCATTAGGTTTTATGCACTTTCTTGCATTAGAAGTAAGTAATTTGGAGTGGTTTTGCATGGGTTTAAGATAGAATTAGTTGGTTTTTGAATGATTTATGAACCTTGTGAATTTGGTGATGCTTTGATCGGTTGTTTTGATTACTTGTAGGTGAAGAAATGGTTGAAGAAGGAATTTTTGGCATGCTTTTGAAGTTAAAGCACGCTTTGGACCTTAGGCCATGCTTTGGAAAAGCGTGACCTAAGGAAACAAAAGCGTGGTGCATCAACCAAGGAGGCAAGGGGTATAGTGCTTAGTGAACCCACTTAACTGAGCGCTAGCCTAGCACCAAACCAAGCAAGGCCAGTGGAAGTACCAAATGACCAAAGGAAGCATGGCATTAAGTTATCTTACTTAACTGAGCACTACAAGAAACAAAGAAAGCATGGGCGCTCAGTTAACAAAGTTAACTTTATCGGGCTCCCCATGAAAGAAAATCGAAGTGTATTGTACCAAAATGGGGGAGCCAAGTTTCGAACCAAGCACCTGATGGAACCAAGGGAAGCGCTACTCCACTTTGCCAAGGAAATTGGCACCAAAGTGCATCCATTAGGACTCGAACAAGGGAGCTCCTCTCTTGCAAGGAAGGAGCGCTATTTCACATGCAAGAAATTGGGCACCGAATTGCATCCACCAAGAGTCGAACTTGGAGCTTCTTCACAAGCAAAAGGCACTACCTAAGTAGGGCAAGGGTGCTCAGTTACCTTACTTAACTGAGCACTACCTTGTATTGCTAGGCATAAGGGAAAATTGGCTCCACAATTTCTCTCAGCAAGGATCGAAGTTAGAAACCCATGCAAGCAAGGGGGCACTAAGTTAACAAAGTTAACTTAATGCTATGAGCGCTACACAAGGGAGTTTGGCACGAGACAAAATAGCCTTGACACAAGCATGGGTGCTCAGTTACCTTAAGTAACTGAACGCTAACCTGGAGCAAGGCACGAACCAAAATGAGCCAAGGATCAAGCAAAATGAGCGCTCAGTTAGTTTAGTTAATTGAACGCTCCCCTGGAGGTGCACCATGGATCCAATTTTAATTCAATTGCCACTTTGGATCCAATTCTTCACCAAATGAAAAGCCCACTCCAAATCCTGAAGATCAAAAATAGAAAGTGTATAAATAGGACTTAGTTTGATCTAGAGAGGACCTTTTGCTTACCTTTTGTTTTTTCATTTTGATTTTGTGCTTTGAATTGGGGAATTGGGATTGAGAGCTGAGTTCTCTCCTCCTTGTTCTCACTTTTGCATTTCTGGCTTTCTGTTTTTGAATTGTGGATAGAGATTGAAGGAATTCTGTTTCAATCCTTGATCTGCAATTCATCTTTGTTCTCTTCTGTATAATTCTAAGAAATTGTGAATTGGATCTAGCTCACTGTCTTCGTTTTCATTTCTTCTGCTACATTTGCTATCTACTCTTAGAATTTGAATTGAGATTGAAGAGCTTCATTGATTCTAAGTTTGAGAATCATCTTTTACCTCTCTTCTCAAGTGTTCCAAGAAGTGGATCTGAATTTCTTTTACTGTTTTCATTTTCTTTTTTTCTACAAATTGTTCTCTGTTGGATCAAGAAAGAAATTGAGATCTAGACTTGTTTTCTAGTCTCATTGAGCCTCTGAGATCTTGAATTTCTTTCCTAGCTCTTACAATTAAGTTGAATCTACTTTCTGTTTGGTTCTTCACTGCAACTTTTCCAATTCTATTTAGATCTACTGCACTTATTTCATCTTCTTTGCTTTTTGTTGTTAAATTCTGAATCCCAGCATCCCACACCCCTTTATTATTCAAACAATTTATATTTCTTGCACTCTAAACTTCAGCTGTTTACATTTCTTGCAATTTAAGTTTCAGTCATTTACATTTCTTGCAATTTAAGATTCAGCTATTTTACTTCTTCTGCTTTTTAATTTACTGTCAATTCCCTCTCTCTCTTTTAGTTTCATGTAATTTAGCTTCTATTGGTTACAATTCAATCAAATCATCAACTGTTTGCTTAACTAAATCAACCACCTAGCTAAAATTGCTCAATCCTTCAATCTCTGTGGGATCGACCTCACTCATATGAGTAATTACTACTTAATGTGACCTGGTACACTTGCCAGTGAGTTTAGGTGTTGGAATTCCGGTTCCAACCCATCAAGTTTTTGGCTCCGTTGCTGGGAATTGATCTAGATTAACAATGATTAAGTAACGTGGTGGTCTAGATTAAACACTTTTTCTTTTTCTTTTTACTATGCATACTAACTGTTTGAATTTTTGCTTAAGCTAATACTAACTTCACTCTAGCAATAGAGTGTTTAATTCTAGTTCCTGGTTCTGTGTTTATGTCAGGTGGAAGAAGCGATGAATCCACACCTTTTGATCCTGAAACACTTTGGAGGTTGAGAAGAGAACCAAAAAATGGAGGAAAATCTAACAAATCCACCAGTGGGAGTGGCCAACTACAATGGTCAACCCTAGAGGAGAGTTTTGGCTTCATATACGTTTGCTAATCCAAGACATTGTGGGAGTAGGATCCTTACCCCAAATGTCAATGCAAACAACTTTGAATTGAGGCCACAACTCATCACTTTGGTACAAAACAACTGCTCCTATGGAGGAAGCTCTCTAGAAGATCCAAATCAGCATTTATCTACTTTCTTGAGGATCTGTGACACAGTGAAGTCCAATGGTGTGCATTCAGAAACATATAAATTACTACTATTCCCATTTTTATTGAGGGACAATGCTGCTCAATGGCTTGAAACCTCTCCACAAGGAAGCATCACTAGCTGGGAGGATCTAGTGAATAAATTCTTGGCCAAGTTCTACCCACCTCAAAGGATTATCAGGCTCAAGACTGAGGTGCAAACCTTCACACAGATGGATGCAGAATCTCTCTATGAGGCATGGGAGAGGTACAAGGCCCTGATTAGAAAATGTTCCCCTGAAATGTTTAATGAATGGGACGTCCTTCAAAATTTCTATGAAGGGTTGACTCTGAAGGCTCAGGAAGCACTAGATCATTAAGCAGGAGGCTCTTTGCAACTGATGAAGACAGCAGAGGAGGCTCAAAACCTCATTGATATGGTGGCAAACAATCAATACTTCTTTGCTCATCAAAGACAATGCCAACCATTACAAAGGAAAGGAGTGCTAGAATTGGAAGGAGTGGACACAATCCTAGCTTAAAACAAGATAATGCAGCAGCAAATTCAACAACAATTTGAGCAGATGGCTAAAAGGATTGATAGCTTGCAAGTTGCAGCAGTGAATACAAGCCAACCATCAACCATATGGGGGCAAAATGAAGAAAACCAAGAAGATCAACAGCAGGAACAACCTCAATATGTGCACAACAAAGGCTCAGGCCAAAATAAAGTTTATGGTGACACCTACAATCCATCCTAGAAGAACCATCCAAATCTCGGATGGGGAGATAACCACAACCACAGCCAGCAAACGTGGTAGAAAAATTCAAACCAAAACAACTCAAAAAACACAACTTACACAAACCACGACCAGCAAAACACTAACCACAACCCATACAGAAAACCCCAAAGCAACTATCCCAATTCCAGCTATTATCCACCCAATAACTCAGTCACTAACCAAAACAACCATCATCAACCTTTCACATCCATATTTCACCCACAAAATAACCCCGCAAATAGTTCAAACAACTTCCAGCAACAACCATCTCATTTTACACAACCACAACCAAATTCAGACTCCCAAAGAATCTCTTGTCTAGAGATAATGATGGAGAAACTCATGAAAAATCAAGAGATGGCAAGACAAGATCAGGAAGCAGCACAGAAAGATCAAGCCATAACAAGTAAAAACCAAGAAGCTTCAATAAAAAACCAAGAAGCTTCAATCAGAAATCTTGAGAGGCATATGGAACAAATGGCTAAACGAATTGTAGAGATGGGTGAGAAGCAATCAAATGCATCCCCTAGTGCCACTCAAGACCACCCAAGGGACAAAGAAAAAGCTACAAAGTGGGAGGAGTGCAAAGCAATCATAGTGGGAAGTGAGAAAACCGGGGAGAAAGAAGCCATCAATCAGGAAGAACACAACAGAGAAGTTCCACCAGATGAGACAGAAGAGAGAAGAGAAAAGGATAGAAAGACCAAGAATGCAAAAAGCTCAAAGAGAGACAAGAACATCTTTGAGCCACAGCTACAAAAGAAGAAGGAAGGGGTGAAGCCATATGTCCCCAAACTTCCATACCCTTAGAGGTTCAAAAAAGAAAACGAGGATAAGCAATACTCAAAGTTCCTAGACATATTCAAGACACTTAGCATCAATATTCCTTTCTTAGAAGCACTTGAACAGATGCCAGTGTATGCCAAATTTATGAAGGAAGTGCTGACAAAGAAAAAGTCCCTAAAAGAAGGACAAATTGTTGAGATGACAATGGAATGTAGTATTATTCTCCAAAGAGAGTTGCCAGAGAAGAAATATGATCCTGGGAGTTTTTATATACCTTGCACCATAGGAAACATAACAATTGAGAAGTCATTCTATGATCTTGGTGCAAGAATAAACTTGATGCCTTTGTCTCTAATGAAGAAACTCCAAATTCTCGAGCTAAAATCTACACGAATACTTCTTCAAATGCCTGACAAGTCCATTCAGCAAGCACTTGGAGTTGTAGAGAATGTGCTGGTAAAAATGGGAAAATTACTTCTCCCAGCCGATTTTGTCATCCTGGATATGGAGGAAGACCCTAACACTCCCATCATCCTGGGGAGGCCTGATAAACCACTATTTCATGGTTTATCTTGTGCTTAATTGAGTGGATTTTATCAACTCTTTGCCCACTTATTCATACTATTTGCATGGTTTTACATTTGTCTTCTTAATTATGTGCTATGATTGAAAACATGCTTCTTTGGCCTTTATATTGCTAATATTAATCCTCTCTTATCACCATTAGATTCCTTGATATGTGTGTTAAGTGATTTCAGAGATTACAGGGCAAGAATGGCTCAGAGGATAGAAAGGAAGCATGCAAAAGTGGAAGGAATACAAGAAGTTGGAGAAACCGCTAAGCTGTCCAGCCTGACCTCTTCACACTCAAACGGCTATAACTTTAGCTACAGAGGTCCAAACGATGCGGTTCTAGTTGCGTTCGAAAGCTAACGTCCGGGGCTTCGATTTGATATATAATATGTCATAGTTGCCCTGACGCTAGGTGACGCGACCGCGTGACCCATGCGGCCGCGTCGCAATGACGAAAATTCAGCGTGTTTGAATTCGCAACCAGCGAATTCTGGGCTGTTTCCGACCCAGTTTGCGGCCCAGAAAACACAGATTAGAGGCTATAAAGTGGAGAAATGGATCCATTCATGAGGGGGCTTTCATATTCACAATTTTAGGAGTAGATGTAATTTTTAGAGAGAGAGGTTCTCTCCTCTCTCTTAGGATTAGGATTTAGGACTTCTCTTAGTTTTAGGAGTGACTCTCAATCCCAGGTTCAATGTTTCTTTTATTTATTTTTCCACTTTAATTTATGAATGTCCATGTCAGATTTAAGTTCTTTTGTGAATGAAATTTGAGGTATTTTCAGATTTAATTTTGCTTTGTTTCATTTATAAATGCTTTTAATTTAATTTAGATATTTTCCCTTTTGGCTTTGGTTAATTAATTGGTGACGCTTGAGTTATCAAACTCATTGTTGATTAAAAATTGGAATTCTTCAAGAATTAATTCGAGTTCCACTAACTCTAAAGAAAGACTAGGACTTGAGGAATCAGAATTAATTCATCCACTTAACTTACCTTCATAGTTAGAGGTTAACAAAGTGGGAGAAAAATCCATTCTCATCAGAATTGATAAGGATAACCAGGATAGGACTTCCAGTTCTTATACCTTGCCAAGAGATTTTATTATTATTATTTTATTTTACTTGTAATATAACATATTCCCTCCTTACTTCTAAAATCCCCAATTTACAATCTTCATAACCAATAATAAGAACATACTTCCCTGTAATTCCTTGAGAAGACGACCCAGAATACACAGATTAGAGGCTATAAAGTGGGGGAATGCATCCATTCATAGGGAGGCCTTCAATAATTCACTTTTCATGAATTAGATGTAGTTTTTAGAGAGAGGTTCTCTCTTCTCTCTTAGGTTTTAGGATTAGGATTTCTTATTATTTCTATTTAGGATTTCAACTATCCATCAGGTTCAATATTCCTTTTACTTTATATTTCTCTTTTGCTTTCAGATGTTTTAAGGCTTTCCTTTAATTACTTTTGTTGCCAAATTAGCTTATGAAGTTTCTATGTTAGATTGATTTTCTCTTATTAATGCAATTGAAGTATTTCAGTTTATGATTTTTATTTAGCTTTTTTATATCCTTGGTTTTAATTGATCAATTGGAGACTCTTGAGTTATCAAACTCATCATGATTGATAATTGTTATTTTTGCTAATTGAATTGGATTCCAATAACTCTAGTCCTTTCTTAGGAATTGGCTAGGACTTGAGAATCAAACTAATTAGTGCACTTGACCTTCCTTTGCTTTAGTAAAGGTTAACTAAGTGGGATTAAAACCCAATTATCATCACCATTGATAAGGATAATTAGGATAGGAATTCCAGTTTTCATATCTTGCCAAGAGTTTATTTTATAGCTATTTATTTATTTTACTTGTTCCTTACTTTCAAAACCCCCAATTTACAAAACTCATAACCAATAATAAGAACATACCTCCCTACAATTCCTTGAGAAGACGACCCGAGGTTTGAATACTTCGGTTATCAATTTTTAAGGGGTTTGTTACTTGTGACAACCAAAACGTTTGTAAGAAAGGACTTTTGTTAGTTTAGAAGCTATACCTGCAACGAGGACTTATCTACAAATTTCTAGACCACGCAAAATTTCTCTCTTCAATTCACTTCAGTGTTACTAGGAAGAGTGTCAGGAGGAGTCTCAGGAATTCTCTTGCTCAGTTGACCAACTTGTACCTCTAAATTTCTAATACAGAATCTTGTTTCAGTTATGAAACTATGAGTGGTCTTAGAGAGGTTGGAGACTATAGTTACTAAGTCAGAAAGGCTCTGCTTAAGGGTCTCCATATGCCCCTGAGAAAATGGGAATGATGGTCTGTTTTTGAACCTGTTCTGGGTTCTTCCACCTTGATTATTGTTGAAGCTTTATTGAGGCTTCGGTTGATCCTTCCATGATAGGTTAGGATGATTCCTCCATGAGGAGTTGCAGGTGTTTCCATAGGGTTCTCCCATGTAACTCACTTTCTCCATCATGGGTTGGTCAGGATCATAAGCTTCTATTTCAGAAGAAGCTTCTTGATTGCTGCCAGTTGCAGCTTGCATTCCAGTCAAATGCTGAGAGATCATATTGACCTGCTGGGTCAAGATCTTATTCTAAGCCAATATGGCATTCAGAGTGTCTATTTCAAGAACTCCTTTCTTCTCAGGGACCCCATTGTTCACAGAATTTCTCTCAGAGGTATACATGAATTGGTTGTTTGAAACCATCTCAATGAGTTCTCTTGCTTTTGCAAGCATTTTTTTCAAGTGAAGTGATCCACCTACAGAGCTGTCCAATGATATTTTGGACATCTTAGACAAGCCATCATAGAAGATGCCTAGGATAGACCATTCTGAGAGTATATCAGAAGGACATCTCTTAACACTACAAGAAAAACACCCATTCAGCCACACTTTTTTTAGGTTACATTTGAACCTATTCTATGAATAGGCTATGCTTTTCTCCATGTTACCTTTTTATAGGAGAATAGGATACACAGTTGTGGCTTCATTTAAAATGTGTAGCCTTAGATATTAAAAAAATCACTTATAAAGCATAGCCTTATCTAAATATCTATGGCTACACTTTTTGCATCAAAGACAGCATTTTTAAAGAGTAACCTATTTGTGATGTTTTGGGTGCACTTTACAAATGTTGCCTAATATCTCTAGAATCAAATATAAACAAACACTTAGTAATTTTTTTTGTTTATTCTTCCTTTTCATCGAAATACACTACCCACTTCACATCAGAGAAGAACCTTCACCCTCCTCCTGTCCTCCACTTCCTTTTCCCCTTCCCCCCTTGGCCACCTTCGCCCTTTTCCACTCACCGTCGCCCCTCTTCACCTTCGCCCTTCTCCACTCCCTGCCGCTTCACCTTCGCTCCCCACTCGCCACTGCCGCCGCTCCACATCCTCTTCACCTTCGTCGTTGCACCTTCGTCGTCTCTGCACCCACCATCGCCGGTCACCCCGTCGAATCTGCGCTCATCGTTGCCGCTCAACCTTGTCGAATCTGCGCTCACCGTTGCCTCTCACTCTTGTTGTCTCTGCGGTCACCATTGCCGCGCACTCACCATCGTCATCTCTACGCTCCGCATCATCATCTCTGCGCTCACCATCGTCGAGAAGGTATGTATTGATTTTTATTTTGTTCTGAAATTTGGGAAGTTTAGGATTCCGATTTTAGGGTTTTTTAATTTGGGGTTCTGAAATTCAAGAATGTCATAATATGTAGATATTTGAAAATTGTACTATTCAATGATTAATATCTTATGCTTTGATAATATCAATTTAGAAGAATCCTATGAGGCTCTTAGAGTCTTTGAGATTCTTGCGGTTAGGGAGAAGCCTGATGTGAGGGCGACAACTTGTGCGAAAGTGAATAGGTAGTGCTATAGCTTGCTTACCACTGCAAAACCATGCTTCCTTAAACTTTGAAGCTTGATTATATATAAAAATTTGACATTACCATGTCTTTGGCATTTAGAAATTTACGAGTAATATAAAATGGGTAGCATCCCATCACTTTGAAGAAGAAAAAAAAACCATACAGGATGATCAAAGTTTTGATTTTGTTTTGGACAATGCTTTTAGTTTCATGCAGGAAAGAATGTGGGACTTGGCAAAGACTATACCATTTTTTCCTTGATTGATGAAGTTGTGAAATTTGAGAAATTTGGGTCTGACAGGAAAAAGGGTTAAATGAAGCTTTTTACACCTTGATTATGTTACTTAGAAAAATTATATAGAGTACAAATTGAAGCTTAATTATTATGATTTCTTCTACTTCAGGTGAGTGTTTACCCACGAGAAGTGCAACCTGAGAATCCCAACAGTTATAGAGCAAGGAAGAGGGAGTATTTCAGGATGAGGCACGAACGCAGAAAGGCTAGAGAAGCAGGACCAGTACTTTAACCCCAACTGGTGCTAGCTTCTGTGCCTGATGTTGTCATCACTAATGCAGTGTGCTGATACATGTGTAAAATTTCCCCTGTATCTCTGGTTCCCTTATAGCATTGTATTCAGTTTTGTTTTGAATTTTGAAATACAAAACTAATTATGATTGTATCTTATTTATTTAATTCGGTCAGCAGGCTTATTTATTTTACTGTACGAATAGTACATGATAGGAGTTAAAGTTCTTTTACTACGGTATTGTCTTTCTAATTTTTCGAGTTTATGTTGCTTGTTTCATTTGAATTTTCTTTCTGATTTTGCATCTTGCTTGTTAGGTCCATTGTAGCTTCATAGATGTATAAGTAATCATTGTTTCATACTAGTATATAAGTCTTATACTCAATTATTTCACATCTTCAATGATTCCAAGTCTCATCTATTCTCTTAATTGTAATATATTTCTCTCTTCAGGCTATAAACACTTATTTTGTTAGTAATGCTTCTCACTTGAGTTGATGCTTCACTATTCTTTGAAATTCTCTGCTCTTCTAGTTCATTTTTCTGGTAATAACATCTTCCATTACCCACGTCTTTCAGTTTCTAGTTCATTTTTCATCATTCTGTTAATTGCAAATGATAGGACTAGCTTATGGTTAATTGATTATAGGAAATCTTATGAGGCTCTTTGTCGCTCATCATCTCACTTTTTATCTCATTCGCTCTCTCTTTGTCTCACCCTCTATCACACTTGTTCTCTGTGTTTGGATTTTTCTTCTGTGAATTTTTGAAGGTTTTGGGGGTTCTATTTTTTGGGCTTTCTAATTTTATGAGTTTTTGCTTCTTGCTTCGTTAGGGTTTTCTTTTTTGTTTGAGAATATTATTAGCCTCAAGTGTGCGAATTTTCGCCTCTTCAAACAGAGTTTATTATATCTAACACCATTTGTGGTTTGTGTGTGCTGTGAATTTGTAGAGCTAATGCAGGTAGAAACCAGAAGATTGTGTGTGTATGAATTTTTAGAGCTGATGAAGGTGCCACGAGTAGAGTCAAAGTTAAGAGTATTTTCTTTCAAGATTCAATTTCTGTCTCAGGTATGGTGGTGCTTGCTATAGTTTTCTATATGTTTTGTGGATTTGAACTTTTGATTCAGTTATGCTTTCTTCTTTTTGTAGGTTACAGAATTTAAGAAGAGTTTAAACGCTGTGAACTCTGCTTGTGAAGAGGTACATTGTGCATGAAACTAACAAACTGTGTTATTGGAATTTCTTTGACCTCTTGCATTTTTTCTTGGGAATAGGTCCGAAAGTCTGTCAAGCTGAAGGAGATCATGAAGAAAATTCTTTTTTTGGGTAATACATTAAATCAGAGAATAGCTAGGGGTATGTACTTTTTTCTTTTAAATGTTAATGTCCTTATCATTCTCTGGGACATCGTTCTAGCTCTCTCAATTTTCTATGTTTGGATAATCATAGGCCCTTCTTAATTTTTCAGCAGTTAAAATTTAATTTGATTCTGTTAGATCTTGTCTAATGTAAACTTATAGTTTATGGATTACTATTTATTTATTTAATTTATGCAGGATCCATAATTGGATTATCACTCGTGCTTCTAACAATAAGATGACATTAATGCACTATTTTTGCAAGGTATAATAACAATTGCACTAAAGGAATATATCATTTGATCACTTACCTTCTTTCCATTTTGCTATTTTGGCTCTAGGTTCTAGCTGATAGGTCGCCTGGACTGCTTGACTTCCACTTAGACCTTGTAAGCCTGGAAGCTGCGACTAAGGTGATGATTTATGCTTAGTTGGAAAAAGAAAGTTATTCAACTGCTAACTGCTAGTTTTGTTCGTTTATTGGTTCTGTTTCACTTTGTTCCCCTATAAAACGAAGCACATATCTCTTCTTCTGACTTCTTGCAATGATATGTGTATCACATGAATTAAAAGTTAAGTCACACTTTAGAAGTATGCTATTACTGATCAATGGTTCTTTAAGCTCTTCCTTCTCATCACTGATATTAGATTCGTGCAGCATGTGTCAGGTGCTAAATCTATTCCTGGAAGGCAAAGTTAGTGGAAAGGATAATACAAAGACTAATGAGACTAAGATTCATTTACATCTAGTGGTCAAAGAATAATCCAGGATTATTGGTTACATACTTGTATTCATTGATTTGGTAGGATGATACAGGAAAAGATGGTACCGATGCAAAGAATGATACAAGGAGTGATGCCCAAGCAGCTCAAAAAAGCGAGGGAGAGAAATCTAACCCAGTCACAAAGAAGGATGGAGAGAATAGCACTCCTGTAAAAGCAGCTGTATGATCAATATCTTAATAGCTAGCTACTCGAAAAGTTGTTATTTTTTCTCAATGAATTGCATGCTTACAGGAACCTCCTCCGGACAATGAGTTCGAGAAGCGAATAAGACCAGAGGTGATACCTGCAAGTGAGATAGGGGTTACATTTTTGTAAAGTATTAGTAGTAAATTCTAAGTGATATCATAGTTATTTTGATATGGCTATGCTTATTTTAATATGAGATGTATGAATATTTAAAATTAATATCATTCTAGTACTTTTGGATCATTATTATAAATATATTTTGGCTACAGATAATTTTTATTATTTAAAAAATTATTTAGTATAATTATGTATTTATTTTTATTTTATAATATTAAACTCATTTAATTAAAAATGCAGAATTATTATATATGTAATTATAGTATTAAATATTATGTTGTATTAATAATTATTAAAATATTATATATATATATATATATATATATATATATATATATATAGAAAATAATAAAAAAAATGAGACCTAAGGCTACACTTATATACAGTAGCTATAGTATAAAAAAAACGAGGGACCTAAGGCTATACTTATAAAAAGTAGCCATGGTATACAATGTGGCTATGCTTTACAGGTGATGAAGTAGCGCTGAAAAGCGTAGCCTATTCTGGTAAAAATAGAAGCTGAAAAGCGTAGCCTTTGGTCCTGGACAGCATCACTTGAAAAGCGCACCTATTCCCAAACGCCAAAAGCGTAGCCTTTGGTGAAGAAAAGCGTAGCCTTTGAGAATAGGCAACGGCCGAATAGGAATCACCCCAAAAAGCGTAGCCGTAGCCTAAGGCATCATTTTTTTCACTTTTAACTACACTTTTCAAGTGTACCTGAATGGGTGTTTTTCTTGTAGTGTGATTAGTTGCTTGTATCTTTTCCAAGCTTCATAGAGGGATTCACCTTCTCTTTGTCAGAAGGTTTGAACTTCTGATGACATGTCAACATGTCATGTTTTTCTATACTTTTTCATACAAGAAATTGATGATTAGTGCTTAAATATTGCATTCTTTTATGCTTAAATGGTATATTTCCTTGATCTTTTAATTTTATAAATTTGGTAGGAAATAAGAAGAAAAAGAAGCAAAGAAGCACAAAATAAGCTAAAAAGGAGAAAAAAAGAGCTTTGGGGCACACTTTGAAGTTGGAGCACACTTTAGAGCCTTAGGCCACGCTTTTAAAAGCGTGGCCCATGACCAAATCAAGGAAGCATGAACAATCAGCACACAAAGCTCAGTTCACTAAGTGAACTTAGCTTTGCCGTACAAGAAAAATGTGCTTGGAGGCAAAAAATTTCGCTAAGTTAAAATCTGGGCGTTTACAGCATGACCATGCCTCCTTCAAAGGGCAATAACTTGAGCTACAGATGTCCAATTGATGTGCTTCTAGTTGCGTTGGAAAGCTGACATTCAGAGCTTTCCAACGATGTATAATAGTCTATATTTGGCATGAAATTAAGGCACAAGTTAAAGGCATCTTTAAGGACCAAAAATAAGCAAAAATAAACCAAAGTGGCTTCACCAAGGCTCGAAGGGGGAGACACAAGGAAAGCAAGGCAAGAGCAAAATAGTGCTCAGTTCACTTTTCCAACTTAGCTTTATCGGGCTCCCACTCAAGAAAATTCAAGGAAAAGGCTCACAAAACTTCTTCCACCAAGAGTTGAACTTGGGACCTTAAAGACAAAAGCAAGGCGCCACAAGGGGAGCTCAGTTGGTTTTCCCAACTGAGCACTACTCCCTCCACACTCTTCACATTTTGGCACGCCAAGGAGCAAAGCCATGCGCACAAAATTTGACACGGACAAGGGGCTGACACACAAATTAGCACGCCACAAGCAAATGGAGAGCTCAGTTCACTATTTCAACTGAGCCATCCCCTAGGAGTGTCACCCATGGGCCAAAATTCATCCAAAATTCCATTTAAATTCAATTCTTCTCCAAATTGAATCAAGGCCAACCAAATCCATTTCTCCTCAGATCCAAAGCAAGCAAAGCCCATATCATCACTCAAAGGCACAAGAACAAGCTAGAATTAGGATTTTTCATTTAATTTGTTTTTCATTTCAATTTCATTTTTTACTTTGTAAAGCCTATATAAAGGCATCAATTCCATCTCATTAGGGGAGCTCGATTAGAAAAGAGGCTAGCTCCAATAGGGAGTTGTGCACTCTTTAGTTTTCATTTTGCTTTCTTTCTTAGTTTTCTTTTCTGTTTTGAAATTTTGGATTGAGATTGGAAGGAATTCTATTTTCATTCTCCATCTACAACTTCTCTTGTTCTTCTTCTGCAATTTACTCTTCCATTTTCATTTTGCAATTGTTCTTGTTGGATCAAGGAAGGATTTGAGATCTAGACTTGTTTTCTAGTCTCTTCCACTCCTGAGATCTTGAACCACTTTTAAATTGCTGCAAATTAAGCACTGCTTTTCTGTTTTGAATTCTTCAAGCAATTTTCCTTTTCTGTTTAGATCTGTAATGAGAGGATATTTTATACGCTTTTTGGGGATAATTTCATATAGTTTTGAGTATGTTTTAGTTAGTTTTTAGTTTATTTCCAGTAGTTTTTAGGAAAAATTCATATTTCTGGACTTCACTATGAGTTGTGTGTTTTTCTGTAATTTCAGGTATTTTTCTGGCTGAAATTGAAGGAGCTGAGCAAAAATCTGATTCAGGCTGAAAAAGGACTGCTGATGCTGTTGGATTCTGACCTCCCTGCACTCAAAGTGGATTTTCTGGAGCTACTGAACTCGAAATGGCGTGCTTCCAATTGCATTGGAAAGTAGACATCCAGGGCTTTCCAGAAATGTATAATAGTCCATACTTTGCACAAGAATAGACGACGTAAACTGGCGTTCAACGCCAGTCCTCTACCCAATTCTGGCGTCCAGCGCCAGAAAAGGATCAAAAACTGGAGTTGAACGCCCAAAGTGGCACAAAAACTGGCGTTCAACTCCACAAATGGCCTCTGCACGTGAATTGGTTAAAGTCTCAGCCCCAGCACACACCAAGTGGGCCCCAGCACACCAAGTGGGCCCCAGAAGTGGATCTCTGCATCATCCATCATAGTCCACTCATATTTTGTAACCCTAGGCTACTGGTTTAGTATTTAAACGACTTTTAGAGACTTATTTTGCATCTCATGACATTTCAGATCTAAACTTTGTATTCTCTGACGACATGAGTCTCTAAACCCCATTGTTGGGGGTGAGGAGCTCTGCTGTGTCTCGATGAATTAATGTAAGTATTTCTGTTTTCTATTCAAACACGCTTGTTCCTATCTAAGATGTTCATTCGCGCTTAACTGTGATGAAGGTGATGATCAGTGACATTCATCACCTTCCTCAACCCATGAACGTGTGCCTGACAACCACCTCTGTTCTATATCTGATTGAATGAGTATCTCTGAGATCTCTTAATCAGAATCTCCGTGGTATAAGCTAGAACTGATGGCGGCATTCATGAGAATCCGAAAAGTCTAAACCTTGTCTGTGGTATTCCGAGTAGGATTCAAGGATTGAATGACTGTGACGAGCTTCAAACTCCTGAAGGCTGGGCGTTAGTGACAGACACAAAAGGATAGTAAATCCTACTCCAACCGGATCGAGAACCAACCGGTGATTAGCCGTGCTGTGACAGAGCGCGTGAGCGTAGTTTTCACTGGAAGGATGGAAGGTAGCCATTGACAACGGTGATCCACCAACACACAGCTTGCCATAGGAGGACGTGCGTGCGTGAATCAGATGACAGAGGAAAGCAGAGATTCAGAAGACAAAGCATCTCCAAAACTCCAACATATTCTCCATTACTGCACAACAAGTAACCTTTAATTTATGCTCTCTTGGTTATTCACAATTCAACTGATAAACATAATTGACTTCCTGACTAAGATTTACAAAATAACCATAGATTGCTTCAAACCAACAATCTCTGTGGGATTCGACCCTTACTCACGTAAGGTATTACTTGGACGACCCAGTGCAGTTGCTGGTTAGTGGTACGCGTTGTGAAAAGTGTAATTCACAATTCGTGCACCAAGTTTTTTGGCGCCGTTGCCGGGGATTGTTCGTGTTTGGACAACTGACGGATTATTCTGTTGCTTAGATTAGGAAAAATCTTTCTTTTTTGGTTTAGAGTCTTTTAGTATTTATCCCTTGTTAAAACACTTTAAATTTATAGCTCAGTTATTTAGAACGTGGTGCTTATGTTCATGGTAATTGGCTATCATATTTTTTAAAACCTTTTTCAAAAATAATTTTTCTATTAAATCCTGTGCCAAACTTTAAGTTTGGTGTTTTCAAAAATAATCTTTCTTAAAATTTTTGAAGGTCCCATAACTCATTTGGCTAGAGCGTTAATCTGTGTTCTTGGTAATTGGGTTAGAGTCTTTTATATTCTTTTCAAAACCTTCTTTTTCATAAATAATATTTTCTCTATTAAATTTTGTGCCAAACTTAAAGTTTGGTGTTTTCTTGTTGATTTCCCTTTGGTTTTCGAAAATTTTGGTTTGGTTTTCTAAAAATTTTAAGTTTGGTGTTCTTTCTTCATGTTCTTGTGTTCTTGTGAGTCTTCAAAGTGTTCTTGAGTTTTTCTTGTGTCTTGATCTTAAAATTTTTAAGTTTGGTGTTCCTTGGTGTTTTCCCTCCAAAATTTTCAAAAACAAGGAGCATTAGATCTAAAAATTTTAAATCTTGTACTATCTTATTGTTTTTCTCTCTCCTCACTAAATTCAAAAATATCTTTTCAAAATATCTTTTCTAACTTCCTAACTTCTTATCTTTTCAAAATTTGTTTCAACTAACCAACTAACTTTTTGTTTGTTTCTTAACTTTTTCAAAACTACCTAACTAACTCTCTCTCTCTCTAATTTTCGAAAATATCTTCCCTCTTTTTCAAAAATTTCTTTTTATTAACTAATTAATTTTTATATTTTTTTTTACAAAAAAAAAAATTATTTCAAAATTCAAATTCTTTTTAGTTATTTTATTTTATTTAAGTATTTACTTCTTATAAAATAAAATAAATAAAAAGATAAATCAGTCCAAGTTATATCCATATATCCATCATGGACATAAGTGGAGATGGACAGTCCAGGAGGACTTTGGGGTCATATTCTAACCCCTCTACTGCTTCATATGAGAGTAGCATATGCATACCCTCCATTGAAGTTAGTAGCTTTGAGTTGAATCCTCAGCTCATTATCATGGTGCAGCAAAGTTGCCAGTATTCCGGTCTTCCACAGGAAGAACCTACAGAGTTTCTGGCACAATTTTTACAAATTGCTGACACAGTACATGATAAGGAAATAGATCAGGATGTCTACAGACTATTACTGTTTCCATTTGCTGTAAAAGATCAAGCTAAGAGGTGGTTAAATAACCAACCTAAGGCCAGCATAAGAACATGGAAACAGCTGACAGAAAAATTCCTGAATCAATATTTCCCTCCAAAAAGGATGACACAGCTAAGGCTGGACATCCAAGGCTTTAAACAAGGAGATAATGAATCTCTTTATGATGCCTGGGAGAGATACAGAGAGATGCTACGAAAATGCCCCTCTGAAATTTTTTCAGAGTGGGTTCAGTTAGACAATTTCTACTATGGGCTTGCAGAAGGAGCTCAGATGTCTCTAGATTACTCAGCTGGTGGATCTATCCATATGAGAAAGACAATTGAAGAGGCTCAAGAGCTCATTGATACAGTTGCCAGGAATCAGCATCTGTATCTAAGCAGCAACCCTTCCATGAATGAAGAGGTTAAAACAGTAACTGCTGAATTCAGTACTGTAAAACAAGCTGCTGAATTCAATCAGCAATTAGATTTTCTAACAAAGCAGCTAGCTGAATTCAAAGACAGGTTACAGGAGACAAGGATAGCTAATATACATATGGACGAACAGTTTAAGCAAACAAAGCAGCAGCTATCAAAGCAAATAGCAGAAGAATGCCAAGCAGTTCAATTAAGAAGTGGGAAAACATTAAATACCCCACCTCAAGGCATCAAAAATTCAAGAAATAAGCGACCCACCAAAGATTCCCCTGAGGACAGTAAGAGCCCAGGGAAAAATAATTCTGGCACTAAAACGCCAGAAAATGGGTGGAAGGCTGGCGCTGAACGCCCAGACCATGCCCAAAACTGGCGTTCAGCGCCAGAAACAAGGCAGGATTAGCGTTCAACGCCAGAAATGGGGCAGAATCCAGCGTTGAACGCCCAACAGGGGCATATTTCTGGCGTTCAGGCGCCAGGAACAGACAGTGAGTTGGCGTCTAACGTCACTCCAGCTTCTAACTCTGGTACTCAATTGCCAGTGAGGGATCAGACACACACAAGTGCTGATAACAACCCCTCTAAAAAGGCTTCTTTAACCACTAAGGTTGAGGAATATAAAGCCAAGATACCTTATCCTCAAAAACTCCGGAAAGAGGAGCAGGATAAGTAATTTGCTCGCTTTGCAGATTATCTAAGGACTCTTGAAATAAAGATTCCATTTGCAGAGGCACTTGAGCAAATACCTTCTTATGCCAAGTTCATGAAAGAGATCTTGAGTCATAAAAAGGAGTGGAGAGAAACAGAAAGAGTTCTCCTCACTGAAGAATGCAGTGCAGTCATTCTGAAAAGCTTTCCTGAAAAGCTTAAAGACCCTGGGAGTTTTCTGATACCATGCATATTAGAAGGTGACTGCACCAAGACAGCTTTATGCGATCTTGGGGCAAGCATCAACCTAATACCTGCATCCACTATCAGAAAGCTTGGCTTAACTGAAGAAGTTAAACCAACCCGGATATGTCTCCAACTTGCTGATGGTTCCACTAAATACCCATCAGGCGTGATTGAGGACATGATTGTCAGAGTTGGGCCATTCGCCTTTCCCACTGACTTTGTTGTGCTGGAAATGGAGGAGCACAAGAGTGCTACTCTCATTCTAGGAAGACCCTTCCTAGCAACTGGACGATCCCTCATTGACGTCCAACAGGGGGAAATAACCCTGAGAGTCAACGATGACGAGTTCAAGTTGAACGCTGTCAAAGCCATGCAGCATCCAGACACATCAACAGACTGCATGAAAGTTGACCTTATTGACTCTTTGGTAGAAGAGATCAACATGGCTGAGAGTCTCGAATCAGAGTTGGAAGACATCTTTAAAGATGTTCAGCCTGATTTGGAGGATTCAGGGGACATGAAAGAGCCTCTGAACTTTCTTCTGAAAGAGGAAAAACCTCCTAAACCAGAGCTCAAGCCACTGCCACCATCCTTGAAATATGCATTTCTAGGAGAAGGTGACACTTTTCCAGTGATCATAAGCTCTGCTTTAAATTCACAGGAAGAGGAAGCACTTATTCAAGTGCTAAGGACACACAAGACAGCTCTTGGGTGGTCCATAGGTGACCTTAAGGGCATAAGCCCAGCTAGATGCATGCACAAAATCCTATTGGAGGATAATGCCAAACCAGTGGTTCAACCACAGAGGCGGCTAAATCCAGCCATGAAGGAAGTGGTGCAGAAAGAGGTCACCAAATTACTAGAGGCTGGGATTATTTATCCCATTTCTGATAGCCCCTGGGTGAGCCCTGTTCAAGTCGTCCCAAAAAAGGGAGGCATGACAGTGATTCATAATGAAAAAAATGAACTGGTTCCTACAAGAACAGTTACAGGGTGGCGCATGTGTATTGACTACAGAAGGCTCAATACAGCCACCAGAAAGGATCATTTTCCTTTACCATTCATAGACCAGATGCTAGAGAGACTAGCAGGTCATGATTATTACTGCTTTTTGGATGGCTACTCAGGCTATAACCAGATTGCAGTAGATCCCCAGGATCAAGAGAAAATAGCATTCACATGTCCATCCGGAGTGTTTGCTTATAGAAGGATGCCCTTTGGGCTATGCAATGCACCTGCAACCTTCCAGAGATGCATGCTCTCTATTTTCTCTGATATGGTGGAAAAATTTCTGGAAGTCTTCATGGATGACTTCTCAGTATATGGAGACTCATTCAGCTCCTGTCTTGATCACCTAAAACTTGTTCTGAAAAGATGCCAAGAAACCAACCTAGTTTTAAACTGGGAAAAGTGTCACTTCATGGTGACTGAAGGAATTGTTCTTGGGCATAAAATCTCAAACAAGGGAATAGAGGTGGATCAAGCAAAAATAGAGGTAATTGAAAAATTACCACCACCTGCCAATGTTAAGGCAATCAGAAGCTTTCTGGGGCATGCAGGATTCTATAGGAGGTTTATAAAGGATTTTTCAAAAATCGCAAAACCTCTAAGCAATCTGCTAGCTGCTGACACGCCATTTGTGTTTGACACAGCATGCCTGTAGGCGTTTGAAACGCTGAAAGCTAAGCTGGTCACAGCACCAGTCATTTCTGCACCAGACTGGACATTGCCATTTGAGTTAATGTGTGATGCCAGTGATCATGCCATTGGTGCAGTATTGGGACAGAGGCATGACAAGCTTCTGCATGTCATTTATTATGCCAGTCGCGTTCTAAATGATGCCCAGAAAAATTACACAACCACAGAAAAAGAACTACTTGCAGTGATTTACGCCATTGACAAGTTCAGATCATACTTAGTAGGATCAAAAGTGATTGTGTATACTGACCATGCTGCTCTTAAATATCTACTCACAAAGCAGGATTCAAAACCCAGGCTCATCAGATGGGTATTGCTTCTGCAAGAGTTTGATATAGAAATAAGAGACAGAAAAGGGACAGAGAACCAAGTGGCTGATCATCTGTCCCGGATAGAGCCAGTGGAAGGGACGTCCCTCCCCTTTCTTGAGATCTCTGAGACGTTCCCTGATGAGCATCTATTTGCCATTCAGGAAGCACCATGGTTTGCCGATATTGCAAACTATAAAGCTGCAAGGTTCATACCCAAGGAGTACAATAGAACACAAAAAAAGAAACTAATTACTGATGCAAAGTACTACTTGTGGGATGAGCCCTATCTCTTTAAGAGATGTGCAGACGGAATTATCCGTAGGTGTGTCCCCAGAGAGGAAGCACAGAGAATCCTATGGCATTGCCATGGATCTCAATATGGAGGCCATTTCGGAGGTGAGCGAACAGCCACCAAGGTCCTCCAATGTGGCTTCTATTGGCCCACACTCTATAAAGATTCCTGAGAGTTTGTACGTAATTGTGACAGTTGCCAAAGAGCTGGTAACCTGCCTCATGGTTACGCCATGCCTCAACAAGGAATCTTGGAAATAGAGTTGTTTGATGTATGGGGAATTGACTTCATGGGACCTTTCCCACCATCTTACTCAAACACTTATATTCTGGTGGCAGTTGACTATGTATCAAAATGGGTTGAGGCTGTTGCCACACCCACCAATGATACTAAAACAGTGCTGAAGTTCCTCCAGAAACATATCTTTAGCAGGTTTGGTGTCCCTAGAGTGTTAATCAGTGATGGGGGCACTCACTTCTGCAATAAACAGCTTTACTCTGCCATGGTTCGGTATGGAATTCGCCACAAAGTGGCCACACCATATCATCCACAAACCAATGGGCAAGCTGAAGTCTCTAACAGAGAATTAAAGAGAATCCTGGAACGGACAGTAAATACCCGTAGAAAGGATTGGGCAAGGAGCTTGGATGATGCTCTGTGGGCTTACAGAACAGCATTCAAGACTCCTATAGGGACCTCTCCATACCAACTGGTGTATGGTAAGGCATGTCACCTGCCCGTGGAACTGGAACATAAGGCCTACTGGGCAACCAGATTCCTAAACTTTGATGCCAAATTAGCAGGAGAAAAAAGATTGCTCCAGCTAAATGAGCTAGAGGAGTTCAGATTCACAACTTTCGAAAATGCCAAGCTATATAAAGAAAAATCAAAGAAGTGGCATGACAGAAAGCTGTCATCTAGAATCTTTGAACCAGGACAGAAGGTTCTGTTGTTTAACTCTAGACTCAGGCTATTCCCCGGGAATCTGAAATCCCGGTGGAGGGGACCATTCGTGATTACAAGTGTATCACCATATGGTTATGTGGAGCTTCAAGATATTGATTCTGATAAGAAGTTCATTGTCAATGGACAGAGAATCAAGCATTATCTAGAAGGCAACATTGAGCAAGAATGCTCAAGGCTGAAGCTAGATTAAAAGCTCAAGCAAGGTCTAGCTAAGGACATTAAAGAAGCGCTTGTTGGGAGGCAACCCAATTTTTATTTACTTTCATGGTTTTTCATGTTTTATTAGGTTCATGATCATGTGGAGTCACAAAACAAATATTAAAAATTGAAGACGGAATCAAAAACAGCAGAAGAAAAATCACACCCTGGAGGAAGCACCTGTCTGGCGTTCAACGCCAGAACAGAGCATGGTTCTGGCGCTGAACGCCCAAAATGGGCACCAACCTGGCGCTGAACGCCCAGAGTTGTGTGCAAGGGCATTTTGCATGCCCAAATTGGTACATGGATGTAATTGTCTTGACACCTCAAGATCTGTGGACCTCACAGGATCATTTCAAGATCTGTGGACCCCACAGGATCCCCACCTTCCCTCCTCATAATCCTAGTTTTTTCGTTCCACATCTTCTTTTTCATCTATTCCATCTTCTTTTGCTCGAGGGCGAGCAACATTCTAAGTTTGGTGTGGTAAAACAATTATGTGAAGGATCTATAGCTCAGTGGTAGAACATGTGGCTGCAAATCAAGAGATACCTCAGGGGATGCACTTCCCTCCACATAATTATTGGAAGCAACTGAGGATAGAAATACCAAAAATCACTAGGAATCAAGCCACAAAGGCAAGGAAGAGACATAAAAGAGCTCAAGAACATCATTGGTGCCTCAAGAAGGAAATGCCATCATCACTAAGGTGGACTCGTTCCTTGTTCTTACTTCCTCTGTTTTTCGTTTTCTCTATATTAAGTGCTTATCTATGTTTGTGTCTTCATTACATGATCATTAGTAGTAATTAGTTTGATTTTATCCCCAATTAAGTTATAGTCTATTTTTCTCATCATCAGCAAACATGAATAAAATAGTAGATCTTTTGAATAAGAGGCAATAAAATTTCGAGTTTTTAATAAGAAAAATTCTAATTAGTAACATGTGGTGGCAACGCTTTCTGTCTTCTGAATGAATGCTTGAACAGTGCATATGTCTTTTGAATTTGTTGTTTAAGACTGTTAAATATGTTGGCTCTTGAAAGAATGATGAACATGAGACATGTTATTGATAATCTGAAAATCATAAAAATGATTCTTGAAGCAAGAAAAAGCAGCAAAGAACAAAGCTTGCAGAAAAAAAAAAAAAAAGAGAGAGAAGCAAGCAGAAAAAGCCAAAAGCTCTTAAAACCAAAAGGCAAGGGCAATTAAAAAGGATCCCAAGGCTTTGAGCATCAGTGGATAGGAGGGCCTAAAGGAATAAAATCCTGGTCTAAGCGGCTAAACCAAGCTGTCCCTAACCATGTGCTTGTGGCGTGAAGGTGTCAAGTGAAAACTTGAGACTGAGCGGTTAAAGTCAAGGTCCAAGCGAAAAAAGAAGAGTGTGCTTAAGAACTCTGGACACCTCTAATTGGGGACTTTAGCAAAGCTGAGTCACAATCTGAAAAGGTTCACCCAGTTATGTGTCTGTGGCATTTATGCATCCGGTGGTAATACTGGAAAACAAAGTGCTTAGGGCCACGGCCAAGACTCATAAAGAAGCTGTGTTCAAGAATCATCACACTGAACTAAGAGAATCAATAACACTATCTGAATTCTGAGTTCCTATAGATGCCAATCACTCTGAGCTTCAATGGATAAAGTGAGATGCCAAAACTGTTCAGAAGCAAAAAGCTACTAGCCCCGCTCATCTAATTAGAATCAGAGCTTCATTCAAAAACTCTGAGATATTATTGCTTCTCAACCTATTAGTCTTCTATTTTATTTGTCTAGTTGCTTGAGGACAAGCAACAGTTTAAGTTTGGTGTTGTGATGATCGGATATTTTATACGCTTTTTGGGGATAATTTCATATAGTTTTGAGTATGTTTTAGTTAGTTTTTAGTTTATTTCCAGTATTTTTTAGGAAAAATTCATATTTTTGGACTTTACTATGAGTTGTGTGTTTTTCTGTAATTTCAGGTATTTTTCTGGCTGAAATTGAAGGAGCTGAGCAAAAATCTGATTCAGGCTGAAAAAGGATTGCTGATGCTGTTGGATTCTGACCTCCCTGCACTCAAAGTGGATTTTCTGGAGCTACAGAACTCGATATGGCGTGCTTCCAATTGCGTTAGAAAGTAGACATTTAGGGCTTTCCAGAAATGTATAATAGTCCATACTTTGCACAAGAATAGACGACGTAAACTGGCATTCAACGCCAGTCCTCTGCCCAATTCTGGCGTCCAGCGCCAGAAAAGGATCAAAAACTGGAGTTGAACGCCCAAACTGGCACAAAAACTGGCGTTCAACTCCACAAATGGCCTCTGCACGTGAATTGCTTAAAGTCTCAGCCCCAGCACACACCAAGTGGGCCCCAGCACACCAAGTGGGCCCCAGAAGTGGATCTCTGCATCATCCATCATAGTCCACTCATATTTTGTAACCCTAGGCTACTGGTTTAGTATTTAAACGACTTTTAGAGACTTATTTTGCATCTCATGACATTTCAGATCTAAACTTTGTATTCTCTGACGGCATGAGTCTCTAAACCCCATTGTTGGGGGTGAGGAGCTCTGCTGTGTCTCGATGAATTAATGCAAGTATTTCTGTTTTCTATTCAAACACGCTTGTTCCTATCTAAGATGTTCATTCGCGCTTAACTGTGATGAAGGTGATGATCAGTGACATTCATCACCTTCCTCAACCCATGAACGTGGGCCTGACAACCACCTCCGTTCTATATCTGATTGAATGAGTATCTCTGAGATCTCTTAATCAGAATCTCCGTGGTATAAGCTAGAACTGATGGCGGCATTCATGAGAATCCGGAAAGTCTAAACCTTGTCTGTGGTATTCCGAGTAGGATTCAAGGATTGAATGACTGTGACGAGCTTCAAACTCCTGAAGGCTGGGCGTTAGTGACAGACGCAAAAGGATAGTAAATCCTACTCCAACCGGATCGAGAACCAACCGGTGATTAGCCGTGCTGTGACAGAGCGCGTGAGCGTAGTTTTCACTGGAAGGATGGAAGGTAGCCATTGACAACGGTGATCCACCAACACACAGCTTGCCATAGGAGGACGTGCGTGCGTGAATCAGAAGACAGAGGAAAGCAGAGATTCAGAAGACAAAGCATCTCCAAAACTCCAACATATTCTCCATTACTGCACAACAAGTAACCTTTAATTTATGCTCTCTTGGTTATTCACAATTCAACTGATAAACATAATTGACTTCCTGACTAAGATTTACAAAATAACCATAGATTGCTTCAAACCAACAATCTCCGTGGGATTCGACCCTTACTCACGTAAGGTATTACTTGGACGACCCAGTGCACTTGCTGGTTAGTGGTACGCGTTGTGAAAAGTGTAATTCACAATTCGTGCACCAATCTGTTGCATGATTTTGCACTTTTTACTTCTCTGTTTGATTGCTATTTACACTTTCCTGTTAAATTTTAATTTCCAGCACCCATTCCCCTTTATATTTCATGCAATTTACATTTCTTGTCATTTAAGATTCTTGCAATTTACATTTCTTGCTCTTTAAGTTTCTGTCCAATTTACTTTCTGCACTTTAATTCCTCTTGTCATTTACTTTCTGTTGTTTCAACTGTCACTCAAATCACTCAATGTTAGCTTGACTAAACTAATCACCCACTAAAGTTGCTTGATCCATCAATCCCTGTGGGATCGACCTCACTCTAAGTGAGTTTTACTACTTGATACGACCCGGTACACTTGCCGGTGAGTTTTTGGTGTTTTGGGAAATTCAGTTTTCCACAAAAATACCATCAAGTTTTTGGCGCCGTTGCCGGGGATTGATTTAGATCAACAATGATTAAGTGGGTGAGAAGTCTAGATCAAGCATTTTCTTTATTTTTGTTTTCTGTTTTAAATTGAAACCAAGGTGTTTGAGTTTTTGCCTCACTAAGAAATTTTCATATCTGATATGAGTAATTTCAATTTTCCTTGGTGTTGTGTTTTCCAAAATTCAAATGGAGTTCAACTCATCTTATGATCAAACAAATTTTATGGGATATTACCCACCATCACCAATCTCTAATGGTGGCAGGGAATATCACCAAGAAAATATAAAGTCTGAGCACTCCAATCCATGGAGATTTGTTTCAGAGACACAAGATGAGCAAGAGAATCATATGGGATACTTTCCACCACCACAAAATGATGCAAGTCATGATTCTAATGGTGGCTGGGAGTATTACCAAGAAACTGCAAATTCTGAGTAGTCAAGTCACATGAGAGATTGTCCAATAGCCAAAGACTCACAACCAAAACAAACTTCCAATAGCCAAAGACTCTCAAAACTTGAGTCCATGCTCAAAATATTTGCAGAGGAGACAAAGAAGTACTGGGAAGAACAAGAAACGTCCCTCAAAAACATGGAAGTGCAGCTAGCTCAGTTGGTGAGTGCAACGAAAAAGGAGGAAAAACAAGAGGAAGAGGCTACTGAGTCAAGTGAATTTTTAGTGAAAAAGAAAGAGGTGGTGGAAATAGTTGAAAATGAAACTGCACTTGAGATGACAAGGGAACATGAAGACTCACAACTCTCACAAACGTCCCTGACCCAAAAACTCTCAACAATTAAATCTGTGATTGAAAAATATGAAGAGGAGATGAAGAAATGTTGGGAAGATCAACAAACCTCCTCAATGAAAAAGCTATTAAGTCAAATGTTGAGTGCAAAGGAGGAAATGGAAGAGCAAGAAAGTGAGAAAGACAACCAAAGAATTTCAAACTCAAGTGAAGCAGAAAAGTACATGGAACCACCAATACAAGAGGCTCTTGATGAAAAGAAGACTCCAACAATCACACAACCACCAAGACTTGGATTCAAGGAAGTGAAGGCAATTAACAAAAGCACCAAAAAGAGGATTGTGACCAAGCTACCAAGGACAACATTCAAGAGGAGGTCAACCACAAACAATCCAACCCCTGGACCAATAGCAAGCAAGCTCAAGCAAGCCATGTACAAAAGAAAGCTTGCTGAGAGGAAACCAAGACAGGGGGCAATAGCTGAATCTTCTCCTCCCTTGAAGTCATTCCTCTTAACAAACTGGAAGAAGAGGAAGAAAGTAAACAAGATGTCAACCGTAGGTATAATTTCTCTTCTCTGCTTTGTTTTCGTTCTTTGTTTTGTTTAAATTCAATAAATTGGCATATGGTTACATTCTAAGTTTGGTGTTGCCTTGCAACTAATTATTTTCAATATATTTTGAATGATTGCATCAAATCAAAAAAAATGAAATTGACACACCAAGATTCTAAGTTTGGTGTGCCACTTATTTTCTATGCAATTCATTCAAGCAACACTACTTGTCTGCATAATCATAATGCCTCTGCAGTTTTATTTTTCTCTTTTGATTTGACACTTTTTCATTCTACTTGCTTTAGTCATTTTTCTATTTTTAAATATTTTCCTCTAGTTTTCTTGTTAACTGTCGTTGTTAGTACATCACCAAGAGATCCTTATTCTGACAGATTCTTGGCTTGGTGATTGTACTTAACAAATAACAGTTTCACTTACTTAGTTTTAATTCAAATAAATTGACATATGATTGCATTCTAAGTTTGGTGTTGCTATGCAACAAAATTTGGTTCCAATTCTTACAAGATACTTGCATTAATTCCAAGTGAAAGTATCACACTAAGTTTGGTGTGCAACTTATATCTTTATGCAATGTATCATGCATACCTTCTTATGTTTGCAATCACAATGTCTCTGTCTCTTGTGCCTTGATTATTATCTTTAATTTTGCTTGCTTAAACACATGTACTACTAACATTTCATTGTGTGAGACATTCATGATCCATCTTAGCCCCATAGCCATTGTTCTAATTGTTGCTTGAGGATGAGCAAGCATTCCGAGTTTGGCAAGGGAAAGAGGAAGAATAGAGGAAAAAGGACAACAATAATGAAGATGAACTACAAGGTTGTAGAGTTCCTTTTCTTCTCATTTGTTTCCAGCATTTAAATTACATGATTGTCTTCATCTTTTCTGTTTACATGTGTGTATGAATAAAGGCATAGCTTGAATTTTGATTTGTAACATGTTGCCATGCCATTATGACTACCAACTTGAGTTTTGTAAAGCTTAAAGCAGTAAAGTATTATGATCATAAACAAACAAGGCATTAAAGAAGATTTTAGCATGTGCATACAAGTATTGGAAAGCTAGTATGATTAATTGTTGCTCAATTGCATTGGATTTTATTTAATTGAAGTTTTCATCTAGTACTTTTTGTGAAATCTTTTGAAAACATGAAAACCTTGAAGAAGCAATTGCAAATAAAGCAAAAAAAGAAAAAGGGAAAGAATGAGAAAGCTGAAGGCTCTGAGTACCAATGGAAATTTATTTGTTAAGTACTTGTGGTGTTTATGTATCAAGCCAAATGCTTGAAAACAAAACACTTAGAAGTCAAGGCTAGGTTCAAGTGCAAAAGCACTCCCTCAAAGCTCAAGGTTCTGAGCATCATTGATTAGAGAGTCAAGAAAAGAAAAGAAAAATGAGCTTAATGAAGTCCTCTAATTCAAATGCTTGTGGTGCTTATGTATCAAGTGGTAATACTTAAAAACAAAGCATTTAGAATCGTAGCTTTGTTATTAACTCATGGGGCAAAGCACCTAAAAGGAGAAGCTAATAAGAAAAATCAAAAGCTTGTTTCAAGGAAGAATTATAAGGAAAAGATTTCATAAATTGAGCTAGATAGAAGCATCAATCATTTATATTTCTTTTGTGATTGTAGCATGCATAGAAAACTAGCTTGCCATGAACATTAACTTGCTATTTTTCTCACCTTGAATTGTCACACTTTATTGCATGATTCTTTTCTTGCTTGGGGACAAGCAAGGTTTAAGTTTGGTGTTGTGATGACATGTCAACATGTCATGTTTTTCTATGCTTTTTCATAAAAGAAATTGATGATTAGTGTTTAAATATTGCATTCTTTTATGCTTAAATGGTATATTTCCTTGATCTTTTAATTTTATAAATTTGGTAGGAAATAAGAAGAAAAAGAAGCAAAGAAGCACAAAATAAGCTAAAAAGGAGAAAAAAAGAGCTTTGGGGCACACTTCGAAGTTGGAGCACACTTTAGAGCCTTAGGCCACGCTTTTAAAAGCGTGGCCCATGACCAAATCAAGGAAGCATGAACAATCAGCACACAAAGCTCAGTTCACTAAAGCTTAGTGAACTTAGCTTTGTCGTACAAGAAAAATGTGCTTGGAGGCAAGAAATTTCGCTAAGTTAAAATCTGGGCGTTTACAGCATGACCATGCCTCCTTCAAAGGGCAATAACTTGAGCTACAGATGTCCAATTGATGTGCTTCCAGTTGCGTTGGAAAGCTGACATTCAGAGCTTTCCAACGATGTATAATAGTCCATATTTGGCACGAAATTAAGGCACAATTGAAAGGCATCTTTAAGGACCAAAAATAAGCAAAAATAAACCAAAGTGGCTTCACCAAGGCTCGAAGGGGGAGACACAAGGAAAGCAAGGCAAGAGCAAAATAGTGCTCAGTTCACTTTTCCAACTTAGCTTTATCGGGCTCCCACTCAAGAAAATTCAAGGAAAAGGCTCACAAAACTTCTTCCACCAAGAGTTGAACTTGGGACCTTAAAGACAAAAGCAAGGCGCCACAAGGGGAGCTCAGTTGGTTTTCCCAACTGAGCACTACTCCCTCCACACTCTTCACATTTTGGCACGCCAAGGAGCAAAGCCATGTGCACAAAATTTGACACGGACAAGGGGCTGACACACAAATTAGCACGCCACAAGCAAATGGAGAGCTCAGTTCACTATTTCAACTGAGCCATCCCCTAGGAGTGTCACCCATGGGCCAAAATTCATCCAAAATTCCATTTAAATTCAATTCTTCTCCAAATTGAATCAAGGCCAACCAAATCCATTTCTCCTCAGATCCAAAGCAAGCAAAGCCCACATCATCACTCAAAGGCACAAGAACAAGCTAGAATTAGGATTTTTCATTTAATTTGTTTTTCATTTCAATTTCATTTTTTACTTTGTAAAGCCTATATAAAGGCATCAATTCCATCTCATTAGGGGAGCTCGATTAGAAAAGAGGCTAGCTCCAATAGGGAGTTGTGCACTCTTTAGTTTTTATTTTGCTTTCTTTCTTAGTTTTCTTTTCTGTTTTGAAATTTTGGATTGAGATTGGAAGGAATTCTATTTTCATTCTCCATCTACAACTTCTCTTGTTCTTCTTCTGCAATTTACTCTTCCATTTTCATTTTGCAATTGTTCTTGTTGGATCAAGGAAGGATTTGAGATCTAGACTTGTTTTCTAGTCTCTTCCACTCCTGAGATCCTGAACCACTTTTAAATTGCTGCAAATTAAGCACTGCTTTTGTGTTTTGAATTCTTCAAGCAATTTTCCTTTTCTGTTTAGATCTGTTGCATGATTTTGCACTTTTTACTTCTCTGTTTGATTGCTATTTACACTTTCCTGTTAAATTTTAATTTCCAGCACCCATTCCCCTTTATATTTCATGCAATTTACATTTCTTGTCATTTAAGATTCTTGCAATTTACATTTCTTGCTCTTTAAGTTTCTGTCCAATTTACTTTCTGCACTTTAATTCCTCTTGTCATTTACTTTCTGTTGTTTTAACTGTCACTCAAATCACTCAATGTTAGCTTGACTAAACTAATCACCCACTAAAGTTGCTTGATCCATCAATCCCTGTGGGATCGACCTCACTCTAAGTGAGTTTTACTACTTGATACGACCCGGTACACTTGCCGGTGAGTTTTTGGTGTTTTGGGAAATTCAGTTTTCCACAAAAATACCATCAACTTCCACTTTGATTTTGCTCATCATTTGAGGAAGAAAGAATTTGGCCAAGAAAGCATTGACCAACTTTTCCCAAGAGTCTAAGCTTTCTTTAGGTTCAGAATCCAACCATATTTTAGCTCTGTCTCTAATAGCAAAGGGAAAGAGCATAAGTCTATAGACCTCAGGATCCACTCCATTGGTCTTAATAGTGTCACAGATTTGCAAGAATTCCGACAGGAATTGGTGTGAATTTTCCAGTGAAAGTCCATAGAACTTGGAATTCTGTTGCAGAAGAGAGACTAACTGCGGCTTAAGCTCAAGGTTGTTAGCTCTAATGGAAGGTATGTAGATACTTCTTCCATAGAAATCAGAGGTTGGTATGGTGTAGTAACCAATAACCTTTCTTGTATCTCCTCCATTATTAGCATTGTCTGCCATGTCTTCAGCTTCTTGTTCGAAATTTCCTGAGAGGTTTCTTCCGGAGTGTTGTGCTTTAGCTTGTTGTAAACGTCTCCTTAGAGTTTTTGTAGGTTCAGGGTCAGGATTAAAGAGAGGTTCTTTATCTTTATTTTTGGTCATAAACAAGAAAAAGAAGACAAGAAAGAAGAAGAATGAGAGCTCTATGTTCAAGAACAGAGGACTCCCAGTGAGATGTGAAGAAGACAGAAAAGAAGAATGAAGATAGAGAAAGGAGAAGAAGAATTCGGCTATGAGGAGAGAAGAATTCGAAAATTAGAAGGAAAAAGAGAAAATATTTTTGTTTTTATTTTTATTTATTAATTAAATTTGAAAATTAAAGCTAATTAATTAAAAAGAATTGAAAATTAAATAGTGAATTTCGAAAAAGAAGAGAGAGAAAGAGAGAAGATATTTTTGAAAATTAGGAGAGAGAAGAATTATTTAGGAAGTTTTGAAAAAGAAAAGAGAGAAAACAAGTAACTAATTAAGAAAGATTTGAAAACAAGATAACATAGAAGATTATAAAAGATTTGAATTTAAAATTTTAAATTAGAAAAGATAAGATAGAAATTAAAAGATTTGAATTTAAAATTTGAAACTAGAAAAGATAAGATAAGAATTTGAAAAGATTTGAAAAAGATAAGATTTGAAATTTGATTTTAGAAAAAGATTTGATTTTGAAATTTGAATTTGAAATAAGATAAGATAAGATTTTTGAATTTTAAAGAAAGATAAAAAGATAAGATAGTAATTTGAAAAAGATATGATTTTTGAAAAGATTTGAATTTGAAATTTAAAACTAAGATAAGATAAGATAATGATTTTGAAATTAAAATTTAAAATCTTTTTTTGTTGATTTTCTAAAATTAAAATAAAAAAGATAGAAAAGATATATTTTTTTTAATTTAATGAAGAAAGAGAAAAACAACCAAAAGACACCAAACTTAAAATTTTTAGATCTAAGACACCTAGAATGCGAAAATTGCAAAGAAAAACACAAAGAGACACCAAGCTTAAAAATTTTTAAATCTAAAAAGGAAGAAAAACAAGAACACTTTGAAGATCAAGAAGAACACCAAGAACAAAACTCAAAGAATTCAAAGAAAACAAGAGCATGCAAAGGACACCAAACTTAAAAATTTTGAAAACCAAAGACACAAATCTTGGAAACTTTAAAAGAAAAGACACAAGAAGACACCAAACTTAAAGATTGACACAAGATTCAAACAAAAGACACTATTTTTGAAAAATTTTTAGATACAGACTCAAAAAAATTTGAAAATTCAAGAAGAACAATAACAAAAGGCTCAAACACAAGATCAAGATTAATAAAGAAAAAAAAGGTTTTTGAAAAAGTTTTGATTTTTTTCGAAAAAAAAGAGAAATTAAAAGACTCAAACAAGATTAAAAATAATACCTAATATAAGCAATAAGACAAACTGTTAGTTGTCCAAACTCGAACAATCCCCGGCAACGGTGCCAAAAACTTGGTGCGCAGAATTAAACTTCGCACAACTGAACTAGCAAGTGCACTGGGTCATCCAAGTAATGCCTGAGTGAGTCAGGGTCGATCCCACAAGGATTGTGATTTGAAGCAAGCTATGGTTATCTCGTAGATCTTAGTCAGGCGGACAGAAAAGTTGTTGAATTGTTTGCATGCATAAAAAGAAAATGAATAAAATGTTACTCAGTTGATGGTGAAAGCAATGATAAGAAGATGGTTACGGCTTGGAGATGTTTTGTTCTTCTAGATCAATTCGGTTTCACTGTCTCCTCCAACTGTGAATGATTTCTTCTATGGAAGTCTGTATGTGATCAATGCCTTTCTTGAGAGGTCGCCAATGCTCCTTCAGATCTAAACCCCAGGGTTAATGCAGATCCAGTCTGATTGAGGGTGAAGCTCCTGTAGTTTATTCCCCTTAATGATCCTACCAAAATGCCATAGACATGGTCAAATCTTTCGAATTAGAGAATGTTGTGCCTTTGGTTCTACCCTTTACCACAAAGACTCACTCTGAACTCGTGTAGAATGAGATAACCTTATGCCAGTTCAACGCATTTATAAGGATGAAGAACGAAGATACATCTTAGATAGAGAATCAAACACAGATTGAAGATAGAACAGTAATACTTTATTAATCAATAAAACTCAGCAGAGCTCCTCCCCTCAACCTAGGAAGTTTAGAAATCCATACTGACAGAAAATACAATGTAAACGTGTAAATTGTCTAAGGTCTCTATTCGAATCCCCTTAAAAGTGTAAAATTTCTTGAATAAATACTATCCTAATGACTAAGGATTACATAAGAGGGGTAAAACAGTCTTTTAGTGCTAAAATCTACTTCCGGAGCCCACTTGGTGAGTGTTTGGGCTGAGCTTGATTGAGATCCACGTGCTAGGAGACCTATAGGGCATTGAACGCTGGCTTGGGGGTCCTTTTTGGGCGTTGGACGCTGTCTCTTCTCCCTTGGTCATTGGACACCAGAATAGCATTGGAAGCTGGCCTTGAATGCTAGTTTTAGGCCTTCAATTCTGAAGCAAAGTATGAACTACTATACTTTGCTGGAAAGCTCTGGATGTTGGCTTTCCATAGACATTGAGAACGCTCCATCTCAACTTCTGTAGCTCCAAAAAAGCACTTTTGAGTGCAAGAAGGTCAGATCCTAACAGCATCTGCAGTACTTTCTCTGCCTCTGAATCAGACTTTAGCTCCAGCTCCGCAATTTCAGCCAGAAAATACCTGAAATTGTATAGAAACACAAAAAATCAAAGTAGAATAAAAAAATGTGAATTTTGCACTAAATTCTATGAAAACTTGCTAAAACTTAAACAAACATACTAAAAACTATATGAAATTGATGCCAAAAAGCATATAAAAGATCTGCTCATCAACCACAAAGGGTCCTGTCCATTGGGACTTGAGCTTACCGGGGAAAAGCTTTATCCTAGAAATGAAAAGTAGAACTTTCTGGCCAGGCTCAAAGAGTCTGGACACTATCTTTTTGTCATGCTAGTGCTTAGTCCTTTCCTTGTATTTATGGCGTTCTGATAAGCATTACACCAGAACTCGTCCAGTGCATTCAGTTGAAGCAGCCTCTTCTCCCCGGCTGCTCTAGCATCAAAATTGAGGAACCATTTATCCCAGTACGCCTTGTGTTCTAGTTTCACTAGTAAATTACATGCCTTGCCATATACCAGCTGGTAATTTGACATTCTAATAAGGGTCTTGAAAGCTATTCTATATGCCCAAAGAGCATCATCCAGCTTCTTTGTCCAGTCTTTCCTGGAAGTGCTCACAGTTCTCTCTAGTATTCTTTTGAGTTCCCAATTGGATACCTCATCTTGTCCACTTGTTTGTGGATGGTAGGGTGTGGCCACTCTGTGATGAACACCATATCTGTGCAAAATGGCATCGAGTTGTCTATTACAGAAATGAATGTCTCCGTCACTAATCAATGTCTGTGGGACACCAAATCTGCTAAAGATGTATTTCTGAAGGAATTTCATAACCACTCGGGTATCATTAGTGGGTGACACGATTGCCTCAACACATTTAGATACATAGTCCACTGCCATAAAGTCTATCCCCCATACATCAAACAACTTAATCTCCAGAATCCCTTGTTGGGGCATTTCGTGATTATGAGGGAGGTTTCTATCCCGTTGACACTTGTTACAGTTAGGGACAAACTCTCAAGAATCCTTGAAGAGCTTTGGCCAGTAGAAACCACTCTGAAGGACCTTGGTTGCTATTCGCTCACCCCTAAAATGACCTCCATACTCCAATCCATGAGAGTGCAAGAGAATTTGTTGTGTTTCTTCCTCGGACACACAGTGGCAGATTATTCCATACGAGCATCTTTTAAAAAGATATGGTTCATCCCACAAGTAGTACTTAGCATCAATTATGAGTTTTTGAACTTTCCGTTTACTATACTCCTTGGGGATGAACCTTATAGCCTTGTAATTTACAATGTCAGCAACCCAAGGTGCTTTGCATATTTTGTGCGGAATTTAAATCCACAAACTACCCGAAAAGTGCACCGGGTCGTACCAAGTAGTACCTCAAGTGAATGAGGGTCGATCCCACGAGGATTGATAGACTAAGCAACAATGGTTGATTAATTTACTTAGTTAGACAAATAGAAAAGAGTGTTTTGGTATTCAAAAGCATTAAACAGTAATTCAGAAATTAAAACAGCAAGCAGTATATTGAGGAGAATAATATATGGAGAAACAGTTAAGGCTTCAGAGTTATCTGTTTTTCGGATTGACTTTTCTTACTAACTATTTTAATCATGCAAGATTTAATTCATGGCAAACTATATGTGACTAAACCCTAATTCCTTAGACCTTTTTAGTCTCCTCTAACATTCATCAACTACTAATTCCTTGGTCACTTAATTCCAATTAAAGGGTGAAGTTCAATTCTAGTTTATATGCCACAGAAATCCTAATTACCCAAATATAAGAGGATTATATGTCACGTATCCCGTTAAGTCAAGATAATTAGAAATTTAGGAGAATATTTTTCAAGCTGTTGTTCAAGTAAAGAGCTTTTCCAAGTTATACAAGAACTCAATTAGAAAAAGGGTCATACTTCCGTTCCACCCAAATTCATAAGATAAAGAACGAAAATAATTCTTGAATATAAATCAGTACATGAATTAAAATCGAAAAATAATAGTATCAATCCATACAATAGACAGAGCTCCTAACCTTAACAGTGGAGGTTTAGTTGCTCATGGTTCAGAGAGAAAACTAGGATTGAAAACCTGTAAAGTGCGGAATGAGGTAGGAGAGAAGAGAAGAGCCCGAAGAGCTGATTTTTTCCTTTTTATATCTAATCCTAATTAATGTAAAATATATTTTTTAAAAATTAAATAATATCTTTTTCTATTTTTTAATAAAATAAAGTTTAATCAGAATTAAAATATAATCTTCGTGAATCTTCAATTGATGAATGGGGACAACTAGCTTCGTAGGAATGCACGCCTAACTTGGCATGGAGTTGCGCCTTACTTGAGGGATGCAGTGAGGAATGGCTATCCAAGCTCATGTGTTGCGCCTAACTCAAGGATACCTTGCGCCTAACTTGAGCATGGCCGCATGGTTTGGAGTTCACTTGAATGATGCTGCGCCTTACTTGAAGAATTCATACGCCTTACTTGAAGTGAATGAGTATCACTTGCGTGTTATGGTTATGCCTTGTGCCTAACTTGAGAATTCTCAAGTTAGGCGCAGCCTAGCCAGACTCCTTGGGCGCTTTTCCTTCATCTTTGTGCCTAACTTGAGAAATCTCAAGTTAGACACAGCCTTGGCTACATTGGATTGATGTGGATGGCTTGTCTTGGCGCCTAACTTGAGAAATCTCAAGTTAGGCGCCACCCTTTGATGCCAGGGCATCTTGGCCAGTTTCACTGACCTTTTCTTTACTGTTTTTAGGATAGTTTCATGCATTTCTTTAGGAAATAAGCTAATTTTGGGTAGATATTCACCTATGCCTTGATTCAAGCATACATTGCGCATTTTACATAATTTCATGAGGATTTTGCATAAGTTTAGTGACAAATATTATGTTGCATTACTCATGACTTGGACGAGAGCTTTGATGCACTTTATTGCTTGATTTTAGGACCAAAAGGAAGCAAGAAAAAGGGAGGTAACTTGCAAGGTTAATGAGAAAAGTGATTGCCAATAAACACTCTCAAAAAAAGCCATCAATGCCCACGTTAGAAGTCACGTTAACTAAGTTAACGTGAACTCTAACGTGGAGAAGAGAAGTTGAGCCAACGTTAGTGACACTTAACATTGTCACTAACGTTGGCAATTACTCATAAGTGGCCACGTTAGAAGCCACGTTAACCTAGTTAACGTGGCCTCTAACGTTAAGGGGGGAAGAGAAGCCAACGTTAGTGACACTCAACATTGTCACTAACGTTGGCCTATGATGCAAAGTACCACGTTAACTCCCACGTTAACTTGGTTAACGTGGGAACTAACGTAAGGGATGAAGAGTTATCGACAACGTTAGTGACACTCAACATTGTCACTAACGTTGAAGCAACCACACAACCCCCAAGAGTCACGTTAACTTCCACGTTAACTTGGTTAACGTGGAAGCTAACGATGAGGAATGAAAGATGAGCCAACGTTAGTGACACTCAACATTGTAACTAACATTGGGATGGCTAAGGATGGCCACATTAGAAGCCACGTTAACCTAGTTAATGTGGACTCTAACGTGAGACCTAGGGGCACATAGGAACGTTAGTGACAATGTTTAATGTCACTAACATTCTCGAAGGATGGCAAAGGCCACGTTAGAAGCCACGTTAACCTAGTTAATGTGCGCTTTAACGTGAAGCAAAAAGGGGCACACTGGAACGTTAGTGATAATGTTGAGTGTCACTAACGTTCTCGAAGGTTCACAAGGCAACGTTAAAAGCCACGTTAACCTAGTTAAGGTGGGTTTTAACGTGAGGCAAAGGGGTGTATTGGAACGTTAGTGACAATGTTAAGTGTCACTAACGTTCTCGAACTTATATTCTCACTAAATATTAACACCCCTATCGTCCTGAACTAAAGTCTCCGCCCACTTCGCAGTTTCTCTCTGCAAGTAAAGCCAAGCCCAAATAAAGAAAGGAACTGCTTCAAACTATAGATCCAAAGGCCCAAGACTTGAAGAATCACACTAGAAGCTGAGAAGAGTAGTATATATAGGAGTAGCTTTGAATTGAGAAGGAATTCTGGAAGGCTGGAGAAAAAGAGAACTACTCTCTGTATTTACTTTCTTTGCAATTTCTAGTTTTATGATGTATTCTCCATCTTTGTTTTTATTTTCAAGAGCTATGAACAACTAAACCCCTTTCATTGGGTTAGGAAGCTCTGTTGTAATTTGATGGATCAATACTAATTTTCATTATTCTTCTTCTATCTTTCCTCTTGATTTTACTTGAAAACTTTCGATCTTCATCCAATTGAGTAGTTATCTTGGAAGAGAAGCTATTCAAACTTGGATCTCTTTTGAACCTTGAAAGAGGAATGAAGAGATCAAGCTAGAAATGCTTTCTCATGCTGGACCAAATTGGGTTTGGATGGGTATGTGACTATAACCCTCTCAATACTTGATTTGGGAAATGCATGTGGTATTATCAGTGAGCATACTTCATCTCTTCTCATGAGAAATTGACCAAGGAATTGGCTATTGATCAAGATTTGAGAGATTGAATTGCAAGAAATTGTAATTCAATCACTTAAGATTGCCAAGGAGATCAATGAGTGCATTGATTGAGGAAGAGATGAAAATGAACTTGATCCGGAGAATTGCAACATCTCCTAAGCCCAATGAACTCCCCATCTCTGATCTTACCCATTCTCTTTAAATTCTGCTATTTACTTTTATGAGCAATTCCCCCATTCCCATTTACAATTCTGCATTTTATTTTCAGTCATTTACTTCCAATCCTTTAATTCTAGCATTTACTTTTCTGTTATTTACATTCCCGCCATTTTATTTTCTGCAACTCTCAACCCAAATTCTGGATTCGCTCAACTAGAACATTCTTCTAATTAAAGTTGCTTGATCAATCAATCCCTGTGGGATTCGACCTCACTCTATTGTGAGTTTTTACTTGACGACAACTTCGGTACACTTGCCGAAGGGAGATTTGTTGAGAGACAAGTTTTTCGTGCATCAAGTTTATGGCGCCGTTGCTGGGGATTGATTGTGCATCAACAATGATTAGATTGGAAGATCACTAGATTGAGCATTTTATTTTGTGAATTTTATTTTTCTGTTTGAGAGATTTACTTTTTGTTTTAGTTAAACTTCTTCCCTTCCCCCTCTACTCTTTTGTTTTTCTTTGTTATTTTCAATTCTGTTTGCTAACCCACTAACTGTTTGATATATTGCATCACCCACAACTAACAGCAATTCTGACACAAATACTGTCTGCACCTATTTTCCTTGCTTGTACTTATTGGTTGTATGATAGGGAGAAGAAGCGGGGCTTCAACTTCCTTTGATTCTGAACCTGAGAGAACCTTCCTTAGACTAAGGAGGGAGGTAAAAAAAAAACGTGTAGTTGGTGCTGAAGAAGAGGAGGAACACTTTGAGGAATACTTTGAACCAAACATGGAAGAAAACATGGAAAATCATCATGAAGAAGAGACTCACAACCATGGCAGAGGAGGTGGAGCAAATCATGCTGGGGAGGATAGAAGAGTTTTGGGCTCTTACATTAATCCAAACCCAGGCAATTGTGGAAGTAGCATCCAAAAGCCAACAATCCATGCCAACAACTTTGAACTTAAACCACAGCTCATCACCCTTGTTCAGAACAACTGTTCGTTTGGAGGAGGTGTTCAAGAAGACCCCAATCAACATTTGACCACCTTCCTGAGAATATGTGACACAATGAAATCTAATGGTGTCCATCCTGACGCCTATAGACTGCTCTTATTTCCTTTCTCACTCAGGGACAAAACAGCCAAGTGGCTGGAATCTTTCCCAAGGGAGAGCTTGACAACTTGGGAGGATGTGGTGAACAAATTCTTAGCAAGATTTTACCCTCCTCAACGAATCAATAGGCTGAGAGCTGAGGTTCAAACTTTCAGGCAACAAGATGGTGAGACTCTGTACGAAGCATGGGAGAGGTTCAAGGACTTAATAAGGAGGTGTCCACCTGACATGTTCAACGAATGGGTCCAGCTGCACATTTTCTATGAAGGGCTCTCTTATGAGTCAAAGAAGGCCGTGGACTATTCATCTGGAGGATCCTTGAACGAGAAGAAAACCATTGAGAAAGCCATAGATGTTATTGAAACAGTAGCAGAAAACGACTACTTCTATGCTTCCGAAAGAGGGAACACAAGAGGAATGATGGAGCTAAACAATGTAGATGCTCTGTTGGCCCAAAACAAGCTCATTACCCAGCAGCTGGCTGACCTCACCAAGAAGATGGAGAGGAACCAAGTAGCAGCAATCTCATCTTCATCAACAATCCAAGAAGGAGTGAATGAAGAAGCAGAGGGGAGTCAGGAGCAAGCCAACTACATTGGGAATTCACCAAGGAAAAACTATGATCCATACTCCAAGACTTACAACCCTGGATGGAGAAACCACCCAAACTTTGGGTGGGGAAGTGAGCAAGATCAAAACCAAGACCAGAGACGTTACAACTCCAACAACAATGCAGCTCACCAGCAATTCACCCAGAGGACATCTCAACACCCCCACAACAACACTTCTTCACACACTTATCAAAACCAAAACAGCACATCTGCTCCGAATCACTCATCAATTGATGACAAGCTCTCTAAGATTGAAGCCTTACTTGAAGGAATATGCCAAGAGATTCAAGAAAATAAGGTGTTCAAAGAGGAGGTGCGAGCCAATATTAAGAACCATGGAGAGACCATTAGGAAGCTGGAATTCCAGGTGAGATATTTCGCTGAGAAGATTCCCAAACCTACTGATAGCTTCCCAAGTGACACGGAGAAAAACCCCAAGGGAGAAGCAAAGAAAGTAAGATGGGAAGATTGCAAAATGGTCACTACAAGTGATCAAGAGATTGAAGACAAGCAAGGCAAAATGTGTAAACAACCTGAAGACAACTCAACAAAGGAGGAGGATAGAGAGCACAAAGAACCAGAAATCTCACAACAAGAGTTGCTGAAGCTCTATGCTCCCTTCCCTCAACTGCTCAATGGTGCTGTGGGAAAGAGAATATACTCAAGGTTCCTAGACTTGTTTGCATCTCTACATGTAAACATACCATTCATCAAGGCAATTCAACAAATGCCTGCATTCATCAAGTATATGAAGGAACTTCTTCCCAAGAAAAGCTCACTCAAAGGAGGCCAGACTATAGTGATGAACAAGGAATGTAGTGCCCTTATTCAACCTGAGCTGCCTATGAAAAGAAGAGACCCAGGGAGTTTTCACATCCCTTGTGCCATAGGTGAAACTATGTTCGATAGAGCACTATGTGATTTGGGGGCCAACATCAACTTACTGCCTTTATCCCTGGTGAAGAGGCTGCAGATTAATGAGATAATGTCCACAGATGTAATCATCAGACTGGCTGACAAAACTCAAAAGCAAGCAATAGGAGTGGTGGAAAATGTGTTGCTAAAGGTTGGAAAGTACTTTCTCCCAACAGACTTTGTCATTCTAGACATGGAAGAGAGTCACACTCACCCAATCATATTGGGAAGACCATTCCTAGTTACGGCCAGAGCACTTATCGATGTAGAGAAAGGGGAGCTAATATTGAGAATCCATGATGAACGACTCAACTTCAATGTCTTCAAACTCTCACAAGAAACAGATCAAGAGGACAAGGAACTAAGCACAAACGATAAGGAGACACTGAAGGAGGAAACAAGCACTAAAGCACAGCCAGTTCATTCTGAAACCCCCTCAATTGATAAACAAGGAAAACAGCAATTGCCACAGCTCAAAGAAAAGTTGGAGGAACCCAAACCTCTAGAGGCAGGTGAAGACAGCATCACAACTCCTTGGAGAAAAGAGGTCACCAAGGGGAAGGCAACCTCAAAAGAAATAAAGAAGAAGGTACCAAGGAGATGGAGGAACAAAAAGATCCCTACGAAAGATTTCTCTCCAGGGGATAGAGTTGTCTCAGCTTACTTTCCAGATATTCCCCCTAATCTCCCTACTGTACCATCTCAGTTACCTAAGGTCTTCACTATCAACAGAGTTCTTTCCCTGGAACATGTGGAGATCATTGATCCAACCAATGGATACAAGTCCACAGCAAGAGGAGAGGACTTTAAGCACTACCAACCACCCTGACGAAGGGAAAACGTCAAGCTAGTGACGCTAAAGAAGCGCTTCATGGGAGGCAACCCATGGTTTATATGTTTTTAAAATAATGAATAAATCAATGTTTATGAATTTCAACCCAAACTTGACAAACAGTTGGTGAAATCTTTATCATGCAGTATATAGTGAAGAACAAGTTTGGTGTTCAAAGCAAACCAAGATGCATGCTAGTCTTGGGAGCTTTGAACAAAACTTTTTATCACATTGCTTCAAACTAAGTTTGGTGTCACCCCATGGTGCCACCAAAATGCATATAAGGACCCACCAATAGTTAGTTAGTTAGTGAGTTGGAATTCATAAATAAACAATCAAATCTTTTCTTTCATTTTATTTTAGCCGTAGAGTTTAATTTTTTTTATGATAATAATTTCCTTATTTCAAATCTTTATAGGAAAGGAAAAGAAGCATGAAAAGGGATTGATTGGACAATTAAATGGGGGAGATTTCGCCACTTAATGAAGAGCACTACACACATGTCTCAAGAGGGAACGTATGGGAAAACGTTGCCATGCAACATTGGAGAAAGAAGACCCTTGAAGACCGAACCAATCACTCTCATTAAGTGATGATCCTTGTCTTTCCTTCATAAACAACCCCATCCGTCCACCTAGTAAACATTCATGCAATCCACACCCTTCGTTCACTCATGATTTTCTTATATAAGTGAACCTTAGTGCATGCTCACTCCTCACATTCAAATCCCCACTCTCCACACTTCTATTGGCACACTAAACCCTTCATCACACATTGCTTTAACCAACCCACTCTTCATCTACCAGAAGCCACAAACCCCCCTCAAACAACAACTCAAGTCATGGCATCATCAAGCTCAAAGAGGCAAAAGAGGAAGGAACCTATGGTGAGTGCTCCTTTTGATGACAAGAGATTCAAGACTGCCTTTCATGAGCATGAATTTGAGTGGATAAGGGCCAGAAAGATATTGCCAGAGTTAATCTTCCAATTCAATGCCAATGAATCACCACAGATTTGGAGAAAAATCGAACAGAGGGGGTGGCAATTGCTCACCAGTCCAGAGGGGAAGATCAATGGAAACCTCATCAAAGAATTCTATGCAAATGCAGTTAAAGAGGATAAGACCAAAGCCCCAACCTTCAAAAGCTATGTGAGAGGAAGGGAGGTGGACTTCATCCCAAGTGCCATAACAAGAGCTCTTCACTTGAAATCACCTCATTTTGATGAAGAGAGTTATCAGGCAAGGATAAGTAGAAGCCCCGATAAGGATGAGCTCTCAGAGATAGCATCAGATATCTGTGTCATAGCCGCTGACTGGGAGAGGTACTCAGATGGGAGACCAAAATTCATAAAAAGAGGGGACCTTCACCCTGAAGCCAAAGGGTGGTTTGAGCTTGTAAGGAGGTCCATCCTACCAGCTGCCAATAATTCAGAGGTTAACATCAATCGAGCCACTATGGTATAATGCTTAGTACAAGGTGGGGAAATCAAAGTGCATGAGCTCATTGCAGAAGGGATTCAAGAGTCAGCTGAGAAAGCTGACTCAGGTGCCAGACTTTGGTACCCCAGCACCATTCTCCGCTTGTGCAACAAGGTCAAGGTAACATTTGAGGACAGCAGCCCAGACTGGGTGAACCCAGGGAGGCCAGTCACACTCGAGCGAATGGTCTATACCACACCGGCTCAGCAACTAAGAAGGCCACATATAGGAAGGCAAAGGGTCCAGGAAGAAGCTCATCAAGAGGAATATCATCAAGAAGAGCATCATGACCCAGCCAACTTGAATATGACTCACCTTCTAAGAGCAATTGAAGATTTGGGACAGAGACATATGGAGGGACAAGAGCAAATACTGAACCGGCTGAGCCAACAGGAAGCATGATAAAAACAACAAATGGAGCAGCAGCAGGAACAATACTCCCAGCTCACTCAAGCCATCAACCAAGTGAATGAGAGGCAAGAGATTCAAGAGAAGCACTTGCAAGAACTCAACCAGCGGCAGATAGCCCAAATGAAAACTTTCAATGAGTTCAGTGTACTCAATGAAGGAAGGCAACTACATAGGGAGGAGTTCTATGTAAACACTCAAGCCGAGTTGAACTACATGACCAGTAATATGCATCAGCTACACTATGCCATCCCTACATATGATGAGGTCCAAAAAGAATTTGTAGAACAAGAAGAGAGGAAAGTGAAACAGCAAAAGGAGACACTCAAGAAGAAGATGGAAGATAGTGGTTTCTGGAGGAAGCTTCTTGGAAAAGGCAAGGGAAGTGGAGGTACAAGCACTCAAGAGAGACACAATGAGGACAAACAAGGATGGGAGCATGGACATCCACATGAATGAAAGGTGGTGGAGTTCTTTTTAGTCCATCGTTTTCTATGCTTTAAATAAGGAAGATCTTGTATGAAATAGAACCTGCTTCCATGTTATGTTTAAACTTTTTAAAATTCTGTCTTTTAAGATTTCCTTCTGAATAGGTCCATGATTTCTGGTTTAAATGTCAATGCATCATTCCCTTATTTACTTGTAAGCTTGTCCATTTTAAATCAAATTGAAGAAGAGAATGATTATTTTTTTTTAAAGACCAGAGTAGAGTTCATATTGTGGAAGTGCATTCATGAATCTTTGGGGTAGTCATAAGTTAGCTAAGTTGGTTCAACCACAAGGCTGGGATGACAATTATATGGCCTGAATCCTTTGCTTTGGATACACTCATGAGACTAAGTTAATAACAAGATCCTAAGAAGAGAAAAGGGAAAGAACAATGGAAGTGAAAAACAAAAGAAAAAGAGTAAGCAATAAGGCTAGGCATCAATGGTTTTAATCTTGAGGCAAGTGTCTGTGGTGCTCCTGTGTGAGGTATCTACTTGGATGAATAAGCTCTTAGGGGCGCCTTATCACCTGGTAACTTGGGTTAACTAACTCGGGATTATCAGCTGAAAGTCCACTATCAAGAGTAACCTTCACTACAGAGCATTTAGTAACCCAAAGAGGTACTGGACACCAAGGTCTCAAGAAAAGAAAATAAACAAACTATATGCCTGTGGTGTGTATGTATGGGGGATAGGCTTGAGGGAGTAAGTCCTTAGGGGTGTCTCAACACCTAGCACCTTGAACCAACTGGTTCGGGAGTGTTGGCTGAAAACTTATCTTAAAGAGTTGTCCCCTTACAGAGCACTTAGCCTAAATAACACAAACAACCCTTGAAATAACAATAAAAGGATCAATGAATAAAAGTCTCATGAGATATAAACAAAGTGGGTGTTTTAGGACATGATAAAGGTCTGAAAGCTAGTAATGGAATGAACCTAAGTTGCTATGCATGAAACCACCATAAAATCAGTAACATGACTTCCACAAGAATGACTCATTCCTCTGGACATTCCATTCATCATTCTCTTATTCCAGTACTTGCTTAGGGACAAGCAAGCTTTAAGTTTGGTGTTGTGATGCCAGGGCATCTTGGCCAGTTTCACTGACCTTTTCTTTACTATTTTTAGGATAGTTTCATGCATTTCTTTAGGAAATAAGCTAGTTTTGGGTAGATATTCACCTATGCCTTGATTCAAGCATACATTGTGCATTTTACATAATTTCATGAGGATTTTGCATAAGTTTAGTGACAAATATTATGTTGCATTACTCATGACTTGGACTAGAGCTTTGATGCACTTTATTGCTTGATTTAAGGACCAAAAGGAAGCAAGAAAAAGGGAGGTAACTTGCAAGGTTAATGAGAAAAGTGATTGCCAATAAACACTCTCAAAAAAAGCCATCAATGCCCACGTTAGAGAGTCACGTTAACTAAGTTAACGTGAACTCTAATGTGGAGAAGAGAAGTTGAGCCAACGTTAGTGACACTTAACATTGTCACTAACGTTGGCAATTACTCATAAGTGGCCACGTTAGAAGCCAAGTTAACCTAGTTAACGTGGCCTCTAACGTTAAGGAGGGAAGAGAAGCCAACGTTAGTGACACTCAACATTGTCACTAACGTTGGCCTATGATGCAAAGTACCACGTTAACTCCCACGTTAACTTGGTTAATGTGGGAACTAACGTAAAGGATTAAGAGTTGTTGACAACGTTAGTGACACACTCAACATTGTCACTAACGTTGGGATGGCTAAGGATGGCCACGTTAGAAGCCACGTTAACCTAGTTAACATGGACTCTAACGTGAGACCTAGGGGCACATAGGAACGTTAGTGACAATGTTGAATGTCACTAACGTTCTCGAAGGATGGCAAAGGCCATGTTAGAAGCCACGTTAACCTAGTTAACGTGGGCTTTAACGTGAAGCAAAAAGGGGCACACTGGAACGTTAGTGATAATGTTGAGTGTCACTAACGTTCTCGAAGGTTCACAAGGCAACGTTAAAAGCCACGTTAACCTAGTTAACGTGGGTTTTAACGTGAGGCAAAGGGGTGCAATGGAACGTTAGTGACAATGTTAAGTGTCACTAACGTTCTCGAACTTATATTCTCACTAAATATTAACACCCCTAACGTCCTGAACTAAAGTCTCCGCCCACTTCGCACTTTCTCTCTGCAAGTAAAGCCAAGCCCAAATAAAGAAAGGAACTGCTTCAAACTCAAGATCCAAAGGCCCAAGACTTGAAGAATCACACTAGAAGCTGAGAAGAGTAGTATATATAGGAGTAGCTTTGAATTGAGAAGGAATTCTGGAAGGCTGGGGAAAAAGAGAACTACTCTCTGTATTTACTTTCTTTTCAATTTCTAGTTTTATGATGTATTCTCCATCTTTGTTTTCATTTTCAAGAGCTATGAACAACTAAACCCCTTTCATTGGGTTAGGGAGCTCTGTTGTAATTTGATGGATCAATACTAATTTTTATTATTCTTCTTCTATCTTTCCTCTTGATTTTACTTGAAAGCTTTCGATCTTCATCCAATTGAGTAGTTATCTTGGAAGAGAAGCTATTCAAACTTGGATCTCTTTTGAACCTTGAAAGAGGAATGAAGAGATCAAGCTAGAAATGCTTTCTCATGCTGGACCAAATTGGGTTTGGATGGGTATGTGACTATAACCCTCTCAATACTTGATTTGGGAAATGCATGTGGTATAATCAGTGACCATACTTCATCTCTTCTCATGAGCAATTGACCAAGGAATTGGCTATTGATCAAGATTTAAGAGATTGAATTGCAAGAAATTGTAATTCAATCACTTAAGATTGCCAAGGAGATCAATGAGTGCGTTGATTGAGGAAGAGATGAAAATAAACTTGATCCGGAGAATTGCAACATCTTCTAAGCCCAATGAACTCCCCATCTCTGATCTTACCCATTCTCTTTAAATTCTGCTATTTACTTTTATGAGCAATTCTCCCATTCCCATTTACAATTCTGCATTTTATTTTCAGTCATTTACTTCCAGTCCTTTAATTCTAGCATTTACTTTTCTGTTATTTACATTCCTGCCATTTTATTTTCTGCAACTCTCAACCCAAATTCTGGATTCACTCAACTAGAACATTCTTCTAATTAAAGTTGCTTGATCAATCAATCCCTGTGGGATTCGACCTCACTCTATTGTGAGTTTTTACTTGACGACAACTTCGGTACACTTGCCGAAGGGAGATTTTTTGAGAGACAAGTTTTTCGTGCATCACCCTTGCTGGATTGGTGGAAAAGAAGTATGGACTATTATATATCATTGGAAAGCTCTGGAAGTCACCTTTCCAACGCCATGGAAATCACGTTAATTGGACTTCTGTAGCTCGAGATATTCAGGTTTGAGTGCAGAGAGGTCAGGATTGACAGCATCATTCGCCTTCTTCTCTTTTTCTACGGAAACTCCATCAAATCCAGCCGAATGCTACCTAAAATAAACAGAATTGCACACGACTCAAAGTAGCATCCATAGTAGCCAAAATATAATTAATTCTTGTTTAAACTCAACAAATTGAATGCAAATTCACTAGGAAAAGATAGGGAAGATGCTCACGCATCACAACACCAAACTTGAATTGTTACTTGTCCTCAAGTAACCAAAACTAATACAAGGTTAAGATGTGAATTTGCATGTGAAGTGAGAGTTCAGTTATGCTCATGTCTCTTCTAAAAAGGGATTTATCTATTGCAATTCTGAACAGTTTTGGCATCACACTCTCCTTTGAATCAGAGGACCGTCAATGTCATTCGGAATTAGAATCTGGATCATGTTATGAATTCTCTGATCTTTATACTTCAGTTTAATCCTTGAACACAGCAGATATCCTTAAATTCTCAATTAACTGGTGCTTTGCACTTGGAGCCTAGCCGTGACTTTAAATGTTCTATCTCAAGGGTTAATTGACACAAGAACACCACAAGCACTTAACTGGGGAACTCTCTTGAAATTCTAATTTCTCTTTCAGCTACTCCTAGACAGTGGTGCTCAAAGCCTTTTGCATACTCTGTTAAATGCAATTGATCTCGACTCTAAATGTTCTGTCTCAAGCATTACTTGACACAAGAACACCACAAACATATGACTAGGGAAACAACTCTTTGAGCCTTTAATCATGTCTGACCTCCCTAGTCATTTATGCTCAGAGCTTTGGACCTTGCTTTTATATCCTCTTTTTTTTTCTTTGCTGTTTCTTTTGCTTCAAGGATTAACTGTCACTAATTTCAGAAAATTTATAATAGTTCTCTAAATTCTTTTTCCTTATACGTCAACATTTCTTGATTCAAATTCAAACATGCACGGTTTATGTCATGCATTCAGAATCACAGAGAACACCGCCACATTTGATTAAATGAGACTACTTTTAAAAAAATAAACTCAATTTCTCATGCATTACATCTCCTTTTTCTTCTTTCTTTTTGATTTCAAGCTCAATGAGCAATACATGAGACACCTTCTAGAATTAAAGCAACAAACAGAAATTTTGAAAATAACAGAACTAAACTAGAACCTAGGAGTTTAAATAAACAAGGATCATGTAGTAAACAAAACAAAATAGTAGAAAACAGGAATATATCAAAGTAATGGCAAACTACTATAGAAGGTAATAGGAACTAGACCACCTCAATCAGCCTGGTGGGGATCTCTCTCCTCAGGCTGTGCTCCATATGGCCCTCTCAGGTGGCTGTAATCATGTCTCAGCTGAGAGATCTCCTGCCACTGGAATTCCTGAGTAGCTCTCATCTTGTCAAGGGTGGTACAGAGATGCGCCCAACGGCTGTCCTGTATCGCAATCATCTCCTCCACAGACGGAGTGTACCGCTGCCAGTGGCTATCGTTCGTGACCCTCATCTTCCAATAGAATAGGTGAGCTACTACCAATATTCCGGAGGAGGGTTAACCTGTCCCTAAGGCCATGGTGGCTGATCCTGCTAATCTTCTTCTTCAGCCTGCTCTTCCTTATGCACCCTCCGTTGTTCCCTGTGAGTCTCCATTCTCTTCTTTGTAATTGGTTTTTCAACAGAAATAGGGACATCATTCTCCACCCTTACCCCTGCTGCTTCACACAGGCGGTAAATCAGATGTGGAAATCCGAGCTTACTGAATTACACTTTTCACAACTCGTACCACTAACCAGCAAGTGCACTGGGTCGTCCAAGTAATACCTTACGTGAGTAAGGGTCGAATCCCACGGAGATTGTTGGTTTGAAGCAATCTATGGTTATCTTGTAAATCTTAGTCAGGAAGTCAATTATGTTTATCAATTGAATTGTGAATAACCAGTAGAGCATAAATTGAAAGTTACTTGTTGTGCAGTAATGGAGAATATGTTGGAGTTTTGGAGATGCTTTGTCTTCTGAATCTCTGCTTTCCTCTGTCTTCTTGTTCACGCATGCACGTCCCCCTATGGCAAGCTGTGTGTTGGTGGATCACCGTTGTCAATAGCTACCTTCCATCCTTCCAGTGAAAACTACGCTCACGCGCTCTGTCACAGCACGGCTAATCACCGGTTGGTTCTCGATCCGGTTGGAATAGGATTTACTATCCTTTTGCGTCTGTCACTAACGCCCAGCCTTCAGGAGTTTGAAGCTCGTCACAGTCATTCAATCCTTGAATCCTACTCGAAATACCACAGACAAGGTTTAGACTTTCCGGATTCTCATGAATGCCGCCATCAGTTCTAGCTTATACCACGGATCTAAGAGATACTCATTCAATCGGATATAGAACGGAGGTGGTTGTCAGGCACACGTTCATGGTTTGAGGAAGGTGATGAATGTCACAGATCATCACCTCCATCACAGTTAAGCGCGAATGAACATCTTAGATAGGAACAAGCGTGTTTGAATGGAAAACAGAAATACTTGCATTAATTCATCGAGACACAGCAGAGCTCCTCACCCCCAACAATGAGGTTTAGAGACTCATGCCGTCAGAGAATACAAAGTTTAGATCTGAAATGTCATGAGATACAAAATAAGTCTCTAAAAGTTGTTTAAATACTAAACTAGTAGCCTAGGGTTACAAAATATGAGTGGACTATGATGGATGATGCAGAGGTCCACTTCTGGGGCCCACTTGGTGTGTGCTGGGGCTGAGATTTAAGTGAGTCACGTGCAGAGGCCATTTGTGGAGTTGAACCCCAGTTTTTATGCCAGTTTGGGCGTTCAACTCCAGTTTTTGATCCTTTTCTGGCGCTGGACGCCAGAATTGGGCAGAGAACTGGCGTTGAACGCCAGTTTACGTCGTCTATCCTTGTGCAAAGTATAGACTATTATATATTGCTGGAAAGCCCTGGATGTCTACTTTCCAATGCAATTGGAAGCATGCCATTTCGAATTCTGTAGCTCCAGAAAATCCAATTTGAGTGCAGGGAGGTCAGAATCCAACAGCATTAGCAGTCCTTTTTCAGCCTGAATCAGATTTTTGCTCAGCTCCTTCAATTTCAGCCAGAAAAATACCTGAAATTACAGAAAAACACACAACTCATAGTAAAGTCCAGAAATATGAATTTTTCCTAAAAACTACTAGAAATAGACTAAAAACTAACTAAAACATACTCTAAACTATATGAAATTATCCCCAAAAAGCGTATAAAATATCCGCTCATCACTTACCATTCTTATATGGGCTGGAGGCAATCTCATATATCTGCTCTTGGATAATATCCTCTACCTCTACTACTTCTCCCTTCATGATGCTGTAAATCATGACAGCCTGGTCCACAGTGCATTCGGACCGGTTGCTAGTATGCATGATGGACCTTCGGATGAAATCCAACCATGCTCTAGCTAAGGGGACTAGCTCATTGCTCTTTAAATGGTTCGGCCTTTCCTTAGTGCCTGTCCTCCATTGAGAACCCAGAATGCATAGCTCTTGGATAACTAGATCCAATTTTTACTTCCTATGCATCCTCTCACTGTAACAGTCAGACATATGATCAGGACCTGGCAGATGGAGGATCTACCGGATGCGTCTTGGGCTGAAGTCAATGACTTTTTCTCTTACATAGCTCTGAAAATTCTTCTCATTGACCCCCTCTACATCCTTGTATGTGACCCAGAGATTTCCATAAAATTCTTGGACCATCAGTTGCCCTACCTCAGTGTGCGGGTTGCAAAGAAATTGCCACCCTCTTTTATCAATCTGAAATTGAATTTCTGGATATTCATCCGATTTCAGTGCAAAGCTCACCTCTGGAATCACAGCCCTTTTTATAGTATACTCAAAAAAAATGCTCTTCATAAAGCTTGGATCTGAATCTGTGCGTGTCATGAGAACTGGTGGCTAGCTCTTTTCCTTTCCTTTTCTTTAAAGGTGTTGTAGTCTTGGGTGCCATTACAGAAAACAAAAAGAAAAATAGAAAGCAGAGCGACAACACTAAACTTAAAATATTTGCTCATCCCTGAGCAAATTAAAGAAATACAACGGGGGAGAAAAAAATAAAAAAAAGAAATTGAAATAAAAAAGTAATAAGACATAAAATAAAAATAATCAATGCTAAAAGTTTTCTTGTCTTTTCTTTTTTTTTTGAAATATAACAGAAAAGAAAAAGAAGATGGAGTGAAGGGGGCAAGGACAAAGATGGGGAAAAGAGAAAGGGGGTACGGTCGAAGGGTGGGAGTGTTCGAGAGGTTGGGATTGGGAGTATGTTTAAAGGGAAAGAGCGGTATGGAGATAGAGGGGACTTGTAGAAGGAAGAAGGAAGGGGCTGGCCTGTGTTATGATGGGAAGGTTTTGAAACTTGAAGAAGGTATAGAACGAGATTAGGACAGGGGTGTGTATCATGTGTTGTGGAAGAGAATGTTAAGGGTTGGGAGCTTTATATAGGCGCGTGGCTGGGGGTAGTTGGGGTTCAGGAAGGGAGTCACGGGTTATTGGGGAAGGGAGGGTGGTGTGGTCACATGTATGTCTTGGGAAGGGGGGCTAGGGGTCAGGTTCTGTAGTGTTGGGAAGGGGGTGGGGTCACAGTCAAGGAAAGCAGGAAAAGCTGAAAAAGGAAAGGGAATCCTGGATTTGGTGGGGACCAAATTTGGCTTGATTTGGTGCAAAGTTAGGGGGGTTGGTAGTAAAGGGGGGACCACGCCTTACTTGAAAGGAGGGGGGCTAATTGGTGCACGAAATTGTGTTCCATGTTCTTTGTACTTGTGTGAGATTAACAATATATAATTGTATTGAATCCTCATTGTGGCTCTATGTGTGGACACAACTCCGTTCAACTAACCAGCAAGTGCACTGGGTCGTCCAAGTAATACCTTACGTGAGTAAGGGTCGAATCCCACGGAGATTGTTGGTATGAAGCAAGCTATGGTCACCTTGTAAATCTCAGTCAGGCGGATATAAAACAGTTATGTGGTTTTCGAATATTAATTAATAAAATAGGGATAGAAATACTTATGTAATGCATTGGTAGGAATTTCAGATAAGCGAATGGAGATGCTTTCGTTCCTCTGAACCTCTGCTTTCCTGCTATCTTCATCCAATCAGTCTTACTCCTTTCCATGGCTGGCTTTATGCAAGGGCATCACCGTTGTCAGTGGCTACATCCCCTCCTCTCAGTGAATAATATGCTCACGCACCCTGTCACGGCACGGCTATTCATCTGTCGGTTCCCGATCATGCTGGAATAGGATTCACCCTCCTTTTGCGTCTGTCACTAACGCCCAACAATCGCGAGTTTGAAGCTCGTCACAGTCATTCAATCATTGAATCCTACTCAGAATACCACAGACAAGGTTTAGACCTTCCGGATTCTCTTGAATGCCGCCATCATTCTAGCTTACGCCACGAAGATTTTGGTTAGGAGATCTAAGAGATACTCATTCTAGCTTAATTCATGTAGAACAGAAGTGTTTGTCAGGCACGCGTTCGTAGGGGAGATGGTGATGAGCGTCACACATAATCATAACATTCATCACGTTCTTGGGTGCGAATGGATATCTTAGAAGCGAAATAAGAAGAATTGAATAGAAAACAGTAGTACTTTGCATTAATCTTTGAGGAACAGCAGAGCTCCACACCTTAATCTATGGAGTGTAGAAACTCTACCGTATGAAAATACATAAGTGAAGGTCCAGGCATGGCCGAGAGGCCAGCCCCTCTGATCTAAGAACCAGGCATCCAAAGATGCCTAATACAATAGTAAGAGGTCCTATTTATAATAAACTAGCTACTAGGGTTTACATGAGTAAGTAATTGATGCATAAATCCACTTCCTGGGCCCACTTGGTGTGTGTTTGGGCTGAGCCTGAGTGTTGCACGTGCAGAGGCCATTTGTGGAGTTGAACGCCAGTTTCTGTGCCAGTTTGGGCGTTCAACTCTGGTTTTGGATCCTTTTCTGGCGCTGGACGCCAGATTTGGGCAGAAGGCTGGCGTTGAACGCCAGTTTACGTCGTCAATTCTTGGCCAAAGTATGGACTATTATATATTGCGGGAAAGCCCTGGATGTCTACTTTCCAACGCAATTGGAAGCGCGCCATTTCGAGTTCCGTAGCTCTAGAAAATCCACTTTGAGTGCAGGGAGGTCAGAATCCAACAGCATCAGCAGTCCTTTTTCATCCTCTGAATCTGATTTCTGCTCAAGTCCCTCAATTTCAGCCAGAAAATACCTGAAATCACAGAAAAACACACAAACTCATAGTAAAGTCCAGAAATGTGAATTTAACATAAAAACTAATGAAAACATCCCTAAAAGTAACTAGATTCTACTAAAAACATACTAAAAACAATGTCAAAAAGCGTATAAATTATCCGCTCATCACAACACCAAACTAAAATTGTTGCTTGTCCCCAAGCAACTGAAAATCAAATAGGATAAAAAGAAGAGAATATACTATAAATTCCAAACTATCAATGAAACATAGCTTCAATCATATGAGCGGGACTTATAGCTTTTTGCCTCTTGAATAGTTTTGGCATCTCACTTTATCCATTGAAGTTTAGAATGATTGGCATCTATAGGGACTTCAGATTTCGAATAGTGTTATTGACTTTCCTAGTTCAGTATGATGATTCTTGAACACAGCTTCTTTATGAGTCTTGGCCGTGGCCCTAAGCACTTTGTTTTCCAGTATTACCACCGGATACATAAATGCCACAGACACATAATTGGGTGAACCTTTTCAGATTGTGACTCAGCTTTGCTAAAGTCCCCAATTAGAGGTGTCCAGGGTTCTTAAGCACACTCTTTTTTTGCTTTGGACCTTGACTTTAACCGCTCAGTCTCAAGTTTTCACTTGACACCTACACGCCAAAAGCACATGGTTAGGGACAGCTTGGTTTAGCCGCTTAGACCAGGATTTTATTCCTTTAGGCCCTCCTATCCACTGATGCTCAAAGCCTTGGGATCCTTTTTATTGCCCTTGCCTTTTGGTTTTAAGGGTTATTGGCTTTTTCTGCTTACTTTTTTTCTTTTTCTTTCTATTTTTTTTTTTTTGCCTATTTTTTTTTTTTTCTGCAAGCTTTGTTTTTTGCTGCTTTTTCTTGCTTCAAGAATCATTTTTATGATTTTTCAGATTATCAAATAACATGTCTCCTAGTCATCATTCTTTCAAGAGCCAACATATTTAACATTCTTAAACAACAACTTCAAAAGACATATGCACTGTTCAAGCATACATTCAGAAAACAAGAAGCATTGTCACCACATCAATATAATTAAGCTAAGTTCAAGGATAAATTCGAAACTCATGTACTTCTTGTTCTTTTGAATTAAAACATTTTTCATTTAAGAGAGGTGATGGATTCATAGGACATTCATATCTTTAAGACAAAGTTACTAACTACTAATGATCATGTAATGAAGACACAAACACAGATAAGCACATAATATAGAAAACGAAAAACAGAGAAAGTAAGAACAAGGAATGAGTCCACCTTAGTGATGTCCTTGAGCTCTTCTATGTCTCTTCCTTGTCTTTGCTGCTCCTCCTTCATTGCTTTTAGATCTTCTCTGATTTCATGAAGGATGATGGAGTGCTCTTGATGTTCCACCCTTAGTTGCTTCCAATAATTGTGTGGAAGAAAATGTATCCATTGAGGTATCTCAGGGATCTCTTGATTTGCAGCCACATGTTCTACCACTCAGCTATAGATCCTTTACATAATTGTTTTACCACACCAAACTTAGAATGTTGCTCGCCCTCGAGCAAAAGAAGAAGGAATAGATGAAGAAGAAGATGTGGTAAGAAAAAAAACTAGGATTATGAGGAGGTAAGGTGGGGATCCTATGGGGTCCACAGATCCTGAAGTGATCCTGTGAGGTCCACAGATCTTGAGGTGTCAAGGCATTTACATCCCTGCACCAATTTAGGCATGCAAAATGCCCTTGCACACAACTCTGGGCGTTCAGCGCCAGGTTGGTGCCTATTTTGGGCGTTCAACGCCCATTTGCTGCCATTTCTGGCGTTGAATGCCAGAACCATGCTTGTTCTGGGCGTTCAGCGCCAGGATGCTCCCATTCTGGGCGTTCAGCGCCAGAACTATGCCCTGTTCTGGCGTTTGAACGCCAGACAGATGCTCCTCCAGGGTGTGATTTTTCTTCTGCTGTTTTTGATTCCGTTTTCAATTTTTATATTTATTTTGTGACTCCACATGATCATGAACCTAAGAAAACATGAAAAACAAGAATGATAGGGTTAGATAAATAAACATTGGGTTGCCTCCCAACAAGCACTTCTTTAATGTCAATAGCTTGACAGTGGGCTCTCATGGAGCCTCACAGATGTGCAGAGCTTTGTTGAGACTCTCCAACACCAAACTTAGAGTTTGGATATGGGAGTTCAACACCAAACTTAGAGTTTGGTTGTGGCCTCCCAACACCAAACTTAGAGTTTGACTGTGGGGGCTCTGGTTGACTCTGCTTGGAGAGAAGCTTTTTCTGCTTCCTCTCCATGGTTGCAAAGGGAGATCCTTGAGTTTTAAACACAAAGGACTTCTCATTCCATTGAAGGAATATTTCACCTCTGTCAACATCAATCACAACTCTTGCTGTGGCCAGGAAAGGTCTTCCTAGGATGATGGATTCATCCTCTTCCTTTCCAGTATCCAGGACTATGAAATCAGCAGGGATGTAAAGGCCTTCAACCTTTACTAACACGTCCTCTACTTGTCCATAAGCCTGTTTGCTAGAGCTGTCTGCCATCTCTAATGAGATTTTAGCAGCTTGCACCTCATAGATTCCCAGTTTCTCCATTATAGAGAGGGGCATGAGGTTTATTCCTGAACCAAGGTCACACAGAGCCTTAAAGATCATGGTACCTATGGTACAAGGGATTATGAACTTTCTAGGATCCTGTCTCTTCTGAGGCAATGTCAGTTGATCCAGATCACTTAGTTCATTGATGAACAGGGGAGGTTCAACTTCCCAAGCATCAATGCCAAATAATTTGGCATTCAGCTTCATGATTGCACCAAGAAACTTGGCAGTTTGCTCTTCAGTGACATCCTCATTCTGTTCAGAAGAGGAATACTCATCAGAGCTCATGAAGGGCATAAGGAGGTTCAATGGGATCTCTATAGTCTCTAGATGAGCCTCAGAGTCCTTTGATTCCCCAGAGGGAAGCTCCTTGTTGATCACTGGACGTCCCAGGAGGTCTTCCTCCTTGGGATTCACGTCCTCTCCTCTCCTCTCAGGTTCGGCCATGGCACTTATGTCAATGGCCTTGCACTCTCCTTTTGGGTTCTCTTCTGTATTGCTTGGGAGAGTACTAGGAGGGATTTCAGTGATCCTTTTACTCAGCTGGCCCACTTGTGTTTCCAGATTTCTAATGGAAGACCTTGTTTCATTCATGAAACTTACAGTGGCCTTAGATAGATCAGAGACTAGATTTGCTAAATTAGAAGCATTTTGTTCAGAGTTCTCTGTCTGTTGCTGAGTTGATGATGGAAAAGGTTTGTTATTGCTAAACCTGTTTCTTCCACCATTGTTAAAGCCTTGTTGAGGCTTCTGATCCTTCCATGAGAAATTTGGATGATTTCTCCATGTTGAGTTATAGGTGTTTCCATAAGGTTCACCTAAGTAATTTACCTCTGCTATTGCAGGGTTCTCAGGATCATAGGCTTCTTCTTCAGAAGATGCCTCTTGAGTACTGTTGGATGCAGCTTGCATTCCATGCAGACTCTGAGAAATCATATTGACTTGCTGAGTCAATATTTTGTTCTGAGCCAATATGGCATTCAGAGTATCAACTTCAAGAACTCCCTTCTTCATAGGCGTCCCATTACTCACAGGATTCCTTTCAGAAGTGTACATGAACTGGTTATTAGCAACCATGTCAATGAGTTCTTGAGCTTCTGCAGGCGTTTTCTTTAGGTGAATGGATCCACCTGCAGAGGTGTCCAGTGACATCTTTGATAGCTCAGATAAACCATCATAGAATATATCCAGGATGGTCCATTCTGAAAGCATGTCAGAAGGACACTTTTTGGTCAACTGTTTGTATCTTTCCCAAGCTTCATAGAGGGATTCACCTTCTTTCTGTCTGAAGGTTTGAACATCAGCTCTAAGCTTGCTCAGCTTTTGAGGAGGAAAGTACTTGGCTAAGAAAGCCGTGACCAGCTTATCCCAAGAGTTCAGGCTGTCTTTAGGTTGAGAATCCAACCATAATCTAGCTCTGTCTCTTACAGCAAAAGGGAAAAGCATGAGCCTGTAGACTTCAGGATCTATTCCATTAGTCTTAACAGTATCACATATCTGCAAGAATTCAGTTAAGAACTGAAAAGGATCTTCAGATGGAAGTCCATGAAACTTGCAGTTCTGCTGCATCAGAGAAACTAATTGAGGTTTCAGCTCAAAGTTGTTTGCTCCAATGGCAGGAATGGAGATGCTTCTTCCATGTAAATTGGAATTAGGTGTAGTAAAGTCACCAAGCATCTTCCTTGCATTATTATTATTTTCAGCTGCCATCTCCTCTGCCTGTTCGAAAATTTCTGAAAGGTTATCTCTGGATTGTTGTATTTTAGCTTCTCTTAATTTTCTCTTCAGAGTCCTTTCAGGTTCTGGATCTGCTTCCACAAGAATGTTCTTATCCTTGCTCCTGCTCATATGACAAGGAAGAATGGCTAGAAAAATGATAATAATAATAGAGATCCTTTATACCACAGTATAGGGATCCCTTTGTGAGTGGAAGATAAGGGGGAGACAAAGAATGTGATGTAAAGGAAGAAGTGCAACTGTACGAATGGAAGAGATGTGAGATGAGATGTTAGGATATGAATGAATAAATAGAATAGGATGAGAGAGAGAGAGGGAATTTTCGAAAATTATTTTTGAAAAGGAGTTAGTGATTTTTGAAAATTGGTTTTTGAAAATGTGTTAGTAATTTTCGAAAATTAAGATTTAAAAATTAAAATAATTAATAAATTAAAAAGAAATTTTGAAAAAGGGGAGAGATATTTTCGAAAAATGAGAGAGAGAGAGTTAGTTAGGTGGTTTTGAAAAAGTTAAGAAACAAACAAAAAGTTAGTTAGTTAGTTGAAACAAATTTTGAAAAGATGAGAAGTTAGGAAGTTAGAAAAGATATTTTGAAAAGATATTTTTGAAAAAGATAAGATAAGAAGATATTTTTGAAAAGATATGATAGAAATTAGTTTTGAAAAAGATTTGATTTTTAAAATCTCAATTAATGACTTGATTCATAAGAAATCACAGGATATGATTCTAGAACTTAAAGTTTGAATCTTTCTTAACAAGCAAGTAACAAACTTCAAATTTTTAAATCAAAACATTAATTGATTATGTTATTTTCGAAAATTTGATATAAAAATAAGAAAAAGATTTTTGAAAAATATTTTTGGAATTTTCGAAAATAACTAAGAATTTTGAAAAAGATTTGATTTTTGAAAAAGATTTTGAAAAAGATAAGATTTTCAAATTGAAAATTTGATTTGACTCATGAGAAACAATTTGATTTTAAAAATTTTTGAAAAAGTCAATCCAAATTTTCGAATTTGATGAGAGAAAAAGGGAAGGATATTTTTTTTTGATTTTTGCAATTTTTATGAAAAACATGAAAAATATGCAATGCATGAAATTTTTAGATCAAAACAATGAATGCATGCAAGAATGCTATGAATGTCAAGATGAACACCAAGAACACTTTGAATGTCATGATGAACATCAAGACACAATTTTGAAAAATCTTTAATGCAAAGAAAACATGCAAGACACCAAACTTAGAATTCTTTAATGCTTAGACACTAAGAATTCAAGAATGCATATGAAAAACATGAAAAGACACAAAACAAAAAATCATCAAGATCAAACAAGAAGACTCACCAAGAACAACTTGAAGATCATGAAGAACACTATGAATGCATGATATTTTCGAAAAAATGCAAGATGCATATGCAAGTGACACCAAACTTATAACATGACTCAAGACTCAAACAAGAAACACAAAAATATTTTTGATTTTTATGATTTTCTAATTTTTTTGGATTTTTATTTTATATTTTTCAAAAAATTATTTAGAAAAAGGAAAAATAAGGATTCCAAAATTTTTAATATGAATTCCAGGAATCTTGCCATGTTAGTCTTAAAGCTCCAATCAAAGGGTCTGGCATGGCTTAACAGCCAGCCAAGCTTTAACATATAATTACATGGGCTGGAGTGATTAGTTGAATACCAATCCCAAAGTAGTTTTGGTATGGCTTTACAGCCAGATATGATTCAACATATTTCATGAAACACAAGAATTCATTCTTAAAAATTTTGAAGCCATAGAATAATTTATTTTTGAAAATATTTTTTTTCTTTTTTTTTTTTTTTTTTTGAAAACTTTTTTTTTTTTTCGAAAACAAGGAAGAATTTTTGAAAGATTTTTGAAAAATTTTTGAAAACAAAACAAAAAGAAAATTACCTAATCTGAGCAACAAGATGAACCGTCAGTTGTCCAAACTCGAACAATCCCCGGCAACGGCGCCAAAAACTTGGTGCACGAAATTGTGTTCCATGTTCTTTGTACTTGTGTGAGATTAACAATATATAATTGTATTGAATCCTCATTGTGGCTCTATGTGTGGACACAACTCCGTTCAACTAACCAGCAAGTGCACTGGGTCGTCCAAGTAATACCTTACGTGAGTAAGGGTCGAATCCCACGGAGATTGTTGGTATGAAGCAAGCTATGGTCACCTTGTAAATCTCAGTCAGGCGGATATAAAACAGTTATGTGGTTTTTGAATATTAATTAATAAAATAGGGATAGAAATACTTATGTAATGCATTGGTAGGAATTTCAGATAAGCGAATGGAGATGCTTTCGTTCCTCTGAACCTCTGCTTTCCTGCTATCTTCATCCAATCAGTCTTACTCCTTTCCATGGCTGGCTTTATGCAAGGGCATCACCGTTGTCAGTGGCTACATCCCCTCCTCTCAGTGAAAAATATGCTCACGCACCCTGTCACGGCACGGCTATTCATCTGTCGGTTCCCGATCATGTTGGAATAGGATTCACCCTCCTTTTGCGTCTGTCACTAACGCCCAACAATCGCGAGTTTGAAGCTCGTCACAGTCATTCAATCATTGAATCCTACTCAGAATACCACAGACAAGGTTTAGACCTTCCGGATTCTCCTGAATGCCGCCATCATTCTAGCTTACGCCACGAAGATTCTGGTTAGGAGATCTAAGAGATACTCATTCTAGCTTAATTCATGTAGAACAGAAGTGTTTGTCAGGCACGCATTCGTAGGGGAGATGGTGATGAGCGTCACACATAATCATCACCTTCATCACGTTCTTGGGTGCGAATGGATATCTTAGAAGCGAAATAAGAAGAATTGAATAGAAAACAGTAGTACTTTGCATTAATCTTTGAGGAACAGCAGAGCTCCACACCTTAATCTATGGAGTGTAGAAACTCTACCGTATGAAAATACATAAGTGAAGGTCCAGGCATGGCCGAGAGGCCAGCCCCTCTGATCTAAGAACCAGGCGTCCAAAGATGCCTAATACAATAGTAAGAGGTCCTATTTATAATAAACTAGCTACTAGGGTTTACATGAGTAAGTAATTGATGCATAAATCCACTTCCTGGGCCCACTTGGTGTGTGTTTGGGCTGAGCCTGAGTGTTGCACGTGCAGAGGCCATTTGTGGAGTTGAACGCCAGTTTCTGTGCCAGTTTGGGCGTTCAACTCTGGTTTTGGATCCTTTTCTGGCGCTGGACGCCAGATTTGGGCAGAAGGCTGGCGTTGAACGCCGGTTTACGTCGTCAATTCTTGGCCAAAGTATGGACTATTATATATTTCTGGAAAGCCCTAGATGTCTACTTTCCAACGCAATTGGAAGCGCGCCATTTCGAGTTCTGTAGCTCCAGAAAATCCACTTTGAGTGCAGGGAGGTCAGAATCCAACAGCATCAGCAGTCCTTTTTCATCCTCTGAATCTGATTTCTGCTCAAGTCCCTCAATTTCAGCCAGAAAATACCTAAAATCACAGAAAAACACACAAACTCATAGTAAAGTCCAGAAATGTGAATTTAACATAAAAACTAATGAAAACATCCCTAAAAGTAACTAGATCCTACTAAAAACATACTAAAAACAATGTCAAAAAGCGTATAAATTATCCGCTCATCACTAATCGTGCGCCTTACTTGGATTGTGAACCACAAACGGCGCCTAACTTGGGATAAGGATGCGCCTTACTTGAAGCCTGGCCTTCCCTCAGTGCTTAATTGAACTAGGGCTGCGCCTTACTTGGAGTAGGATTGCGCCTTACTTGGAGCTACCCGCAAGTCTAAGCACCTGCTGTGCCGAACTTGGAAAACACTGCGCCTTACTTGAGACCTCCCGAGCGGACTAGCATCCACTGCGCCTAACTTGCCTTGAGTCTTCATACCTTGTGCCTAACTTGAAAAATCTCAAGTTAGGCACAGACCATCCAGAGAATTTGCACCTTTGTACGTAACATATAGCGCCTAACTTGAAAATTCTCAAGTTAGGCGCAGACCCTCCAGAGAAAAATTGGATGCTGCGCATAGTATGTTGCCCCTAACTTGAGAACTCTCAAGTTAGGCGCAGACCCTTGGATGACAAATTCTCTGCTGCACGTTTGTAATTTTGTATTCTGGAACCTGTTTCTGTTTCAATAATTCTGCATGATCCGAACATACGTAAACAAAGGAAAAACAGTAAAAATTTTAACTAAAACCAAATAATTAGCGAAATCAAAACAAAGGATACGAAATCATCGGGTTGCCTCCTGACAATCGCTTCTTTAACGTCACTAGCTTGATAGTCAGTTCTGCTAATTCAGCAGATGAGCGGACCTCTAGCGATCAATCGCGCCTCCAAAATAGTGCTTCAACATGACCACATGGTGAAGCTCTGGTAACCACAAACGGTCCTGACCACCGGAATTTCAGCATCCCGGGAAAGAGTTTGAGCCTGGAATTATAAAGAAACACTCTCTGGCCTGGCTCAAAGATTCTGATGGCAATCTTCTTGTCATGCCATATCTTGGTTCTCTCCTTATAGAGCTTGGCATTCTCATAGGCTGAATATCTGAATTTATCAAGCTCATTCAACTGAGGCATGCTCTTAATTTCGGCAGCCTAAGCATCAAGGTTCAGATACCTGATTGCCCAGTAAGCTTTATGCTCCAATTCTACTGGCAACTGACAGGCCTTGCCATAGACCAACTGATAGGGGGACATGCCAATAGGAGTCTTATAGGCTGTCCGGTAAGCCCAGAGAGCATCATCAAGCTTCCAGGACCAGTCTTTTCTTAAAACACCGACGGTCTTCTCTAGAATCCTCTTTAGTTCCCTATTGGAAACCTCAACCTGTCCACTTGTCTAAGGGTGATAGGGGGTTGCCACTTTATGACGAACTCCATATCTCTGCATAAGTGAGTCCAGCTGTCTGTTACAGAAGTGACTTCCACCATCACTAATGAGTGTCCTTAGGATACCAAACCGGCTGAAAATATATCTCTGAAGAAAGCTCATCACCACTTTGGCATTATTGGTGGGTAGAGCCACAACTTCTACCCACTTGGACACAAAATCAACTGCCACTAGAATATAGGTGTTTGAATGTGAGGGTGGAAAGGTCCCATGAAATCAATACCCCACACATCAAACAACTCAACTTCAAGAATCCCCTGCTGTGGCATCTCATGGTCGGCAGGAAGATTCGTGGCTCTTTCACATCTGTCACAGTGCTTCACAAATTCTCTTGAGTCCCTGAAGAGAGTTGGCCAGTAAAACCCGCTCTGAAGAACTTTTGTAGCTGTCCTTTCACCACAAAAGTGGCCTCCATAATCAGAACCATGACAGTGCCAAAGAATTTGCTGTGTTTCTTCATCTGGAACATATCTCTGGATTATGCCATCTGAACATCTTTTAAAAAGATACGGTTCCTCCCAAATATAGTACTTTGCATCAGTCAATGGCTTCTTTACTTGTTGCCTATTGTACTCCTTTGGAATAAAATTCATGGCCTTGTAATTTGCAATGTTTGCAAACCATGGAACCTGCTGAATGAGGAACAATTGCTCATCCAGAAATGTCTCAGTCACAGATGTGGGTTGTTGTACTCCTTTTTCAGGCTCAATTCTGGAAAGATGGTCAGCTACTTGATTTTCTGACCCTTTCCTGTCCTTTATCTCAATGTCAAACTCCTGGAGGAGCAACACCCATATGATTAATCTTGGTTTAGAGTCCTGTTTGGTTGAAAGGTACTTCAAAGCAGCATGATCAGTATAAATAATAACCTTAGAACCAATTAAATAGGACCTAAACTTATCAACAGCATACACAATAGCTAATAATTCTTTCTCTGTAGTTGTGTAATTCTTTTGAGCATCATTTAACACACGGCTAGCATAGTAAATGACATGTACAAGCTTGCCATGCCTCTGTCCTAAAATAGCTCCTATAGCAAAATCACTAGCATTACACATCAATTCAAATGGTAAATCCCAGTCAGGGGGAGCTATAATAGGAGCAGAAGTAAGGTTTGCTTTCAGAGTTTCAAAAGCATGCAGGCATTCAGCATCAACACACAAAAGGAACATCAACAACCAATAGCTTGCTTAGTGGCTTATCAATTTTTGAAAAATCCTTTATAAATCTTTTATAAAATCCTGCATGACCCAAGAAACTCTTGACTGCCTTAACATTAGCTGGTGGTGGTAATTTTTTAATTACCTCCACCTTTGCTCTATCAACCTCAATCCCTTTACTTGAAATCCGGTGTCCAAGAACAATATCCTCTGTAACCATAAAATGACATTTTTCCCAATTTAAAACAAGGTTTGATTCTTGACACCATTTCAAGACCAGAGATAAATGCTTAAGGCATGATTCAAAAGAATTACCCATGGTTCTGAAAACCGAACCGGACCGGCCGGTTCAACCAGATTAACCGAAAACCGGTCACCTAACCGGTCCGGGTAAGGTCAGAAACCGTCTAGCAAAAAACCGGTAAAAAAACCGGACGAACCGGCGGTTAACCAGTGAACCGGGAGAACCGTCCGGTTTTTTAGCGGTTTTTTATTAAGAAAGAAAATGTGCTAACGGCGTCGTTTTTCCTTAAAAAAAAAAAGGGAAAAGAAAGGCTAAACGCCTAATTGCCTAAACGAAGCCCTAATCCTTTCAGCAGAAATCACCCACAACTCCACAAGCCAGAAGAGGGATCTGGGATCAGCAGTTCAGCACCGCCATCGCCACCGCATCCCGCAGCGACAGCAGCGACGACGTTGAGAGCCGCAACCACCACCGCGTCCTATTTCGTCACCGAGCTCTCCCTTCTCTCTCTCTCTGTCGCGCTCTTTGTATCTCTGTCGCTGCTTTGCTGCTCCTCGCCGTGGGTCGTCGTCGCCGCGGGTCGTCGTCGCCGCTTCTCTGCTCCTTGCCGTGGGTCGTCGTCGTCGCTTCCCTCCTTGCCGTGCGTCGTTTCTGCTTCTCACCTCCTCGTCGTTTTTGGCTGTGGCCCCTTCTAGTCTCTCCGCGCACCGTGTCTCACCGTCGTTGCTTCTCTGTTTCACGTTACCAAAATTTCCAATTTGAATTTTTCTGTCTCGCTGGCTCTATGCTGTCTTTTCTTCTCCTTCGCTGGCAATCCAGATAACGTAAAACTTCCCCTTTATCCTCTTCAATAATGTTCAATTTGTTGTAATTGTATTACATTGTTTTCTTCTTTATTTTGTTCTGATATACATATGATATATTATTGATGATTCTGCTGAGTTTTGAGATATTCATTTCTGAAGTTGTATTTGAGTTCAGTCAGTTGATGTTGAATTAATTCTGCTGAGATTGAGTTATAAATTTATTTTTTTTTAATTTATTAATTATGCTGAGATTGATATTGAATTAATTCTACTGAGATTGAGTTATAAATCCAATCTGTTTTACTTGTTATTTTGCTGTCATTGATTCAAAAGAGAAACATTGCTACAATTCTGCATTGGATTTACTATATGGCTTTAAAATAAGGGTTGGATGAAGTTCAGCCAAGGAGATAGTTTACTCATAGGAAAAAAGAATGAAGTTAAGAAGTAAAGAAAAAAAAAGATTACCTAATTTATGAAAATAGAAAATTCAGGAATGGAAACCTAATTTATAAAGGTTATTCATGCTTTTATATTGTGTTTTTTTTGTTTAGTTAATTTAATTGTTCAGCTTTTGTGTATTCTGAGCTTCTTAGTTCTTACTGCGCTGTGGAATTGCTTCTTCTTGTTCAAATTGAAAACTATACTGATTTGTTTTTCTTCCTGCACCATACTAAAATTTTGGGCCTCAAATTTAGGTAGCCTATAATGGATGATTATCTTCTGTTATATCTGGAACTGATATTGTTTGACCAAGCTTAAAAGTTGCTAATGTATTATATATACATGAAGATTGAGAAACTTAGATGAAAGAACCAAGCTTCCACCAATATTAACTCATACAATGCTTTAATTGCTCTGCACCTTATCTCGCAATATATGCCACTTTGAATTTTTAATAATATGTTATATTTTAACTTAACCGGTTCAACCCCGGTTGAACCCCAGTTTGACCATTAAACCATTAAACCAGTTACTTGACCGGTTCATTGACCGGTCCGGTTCTCGCAACCTTGGAATTACCAAAAACAGAAAAGTCATCCATAAATACCTCAATAAACTTTTCAACCATATCAGAAAAAATTGAAAGCATACACCTCTGAAAAGTTGCTGGAGCATTACAAAGTCCAAATGGCATTCTCCTATAAGCAAATACTCCAAAAGGGCACGTGAATGCTGTCTTTTCTTGATCTTGAGGGTCCACCGCAATTTAATTATATCCAGAATATCCATCTAGAAAACAATAAAAAGTATGACTAGCTAACCTCTCAAGCATCTGATCAATAAAAGGCAGGGGGAAGTAATCCTTCCTTATAGTAGTGTTGAGCCTCCTGTAGTCTATACACATTCTCCATCCTGTGACTGTTCTTGTAGGAATAAGCTCATTCCTTTCATTCTTGACCACTGTTATCCCTCATTTCTTGGGAACTACCTGTACAGGACTTACCTAAGGACTATCAAGAATAGGGTAAATAATACCTGCTTCCCATAATTTCATTACCTCTTTTTGGACCACCTTATTCATAGTTGGATTGAGTCTCCTTTGTGGTTGTACAACTATTTTAGCATCATCTTCAATAAGGATTTTGTGCATACACTTGGTTGGACTAATCCCCTTCAAATCACTAATGGTCCACCCAAGAGCCGTTTTATGGCTCCTGAAAACTGAAATAAGCGCCTCTTCCTCTTCAGGCTTTAGGAAAGAACTAATAATCACTGGGTATGAATCATTTTCACCCAAGAACACATATTTTAGAGAAGGAGGCAAAGGTTTGAGCTCAAGCGTGGGGACTTCCTCTTCCTTTATTGGCGTGTTCATCAGCTCCTTTTGGGGTGGTGAATCATCAACTTCAACTAATTCATACTCAGAAATATAATCCAGAACATCATCAAGTACCTCAGCTTCCAGTACTTCTTGAACAAGTGGTTCAACAACATAAATTCTCATACACCCTTCAGAATTATTATGGTGCTTGAGAGCTTCAAAAATATTAAGGACCACATGTTTTTCATTTACCCTCAGGGTTAATTCACCCTTTTTGCACATCAATCAGAACTCTACCTGTAGCTAAAAAGGGTTTACCAAGAATAATAGATGATTTTACATCCTCTTCCATGTCTAATATAACAAAATCAGCAGGAAAAATAAATGGTCCTACTTTCACAAGTAAATCCTCAACAACACCCACATGTAATTTAATAGAAAGATTAGCAAGTTGAAGAGAAATACGAGTGGGTTTTACCTCCTCAATTTGAAGCTTTTTCATCACTGAAAGAAGAAAGAGATTAATGCTAGCTCCAAGATCACATAAAGCTCTCTGAATGGTGACATCTCCAATGGTGCAAGGAATCACAAAGCTCCCTGGATCCTGCATTTTCTCAGGAAGTTTATGTTGAATAATAACACTGCATTCCTTGCTTAACACCACGGTTTCTTGCTCCTTCCAATTCTTCTTGTTAGTCAAAAATTCTTTCATAAATTTAGCATAAAGAGGCATTTGCTCAAGAGCCTCTGCAAAAGGAATGTTGATCTGCATCTTCTTGAAGACTTCTAAAAATTTAGAAAATTACTTGTCTGTAGAAGCCTTCTAGAGCCTCTGAGGATATGGCATTTTCGGCTTGTATTCAGGAGCCTTTGGCAATGTAGGATAAGTGTCAAGAGAGTCAGGAAATGGGTTATCTGCACGCTTTGGAGGGGTGTGCTCTACTTCTTCCTTCTTCTCCTCTAGAGCTTCTTTTTCAACTAGCTCCTCATTGACCTTAGTCTCAGAACTGGATACTTTACCACTTCTCAGTTAAATAGCCTTGCAATCTTCTCTTGGGTTCACCACTGTATCACCTGCAAATGTATTTGAAGACCTCTCAGGCATTTGCTTGCTCAATTGGCCCATTTGCAGCTCCAAGTTTCTAATGGATGCCCTGGTTTCCTGCATAAAACTCCTCATCATCTCCCAATTAGAATCTTGTTGGGGTTGAGAATTTGCCTGTTGAGGTGGTTATTGTGGATGAGACTGAAATTGGCAGTTATTTTGATTATTCTGTTGGAAGCCGCCCTGAGAATTATTGTTGAAATTCTGAGATCTCTGAGGTTAGTCTCTCTACTTAAAATTTGGGTGATTTCTCTACCCTTGATTGTAGGTCTTAGAGTATGGATCATTGTTAGGATTTTTAGAACCACTTCCCATGTAATTTACCTATTCAGAAGAGGATTGATCATAATCATAATTATCATTTTGCACACAGTTACCTGTCATGTCATAAGGGACCTCTTGAGGTGCATTCTGAGTGTTGACAACTAAAACTTGCATTCCACTCAACTGTTGAGTAATTAGATTTATTGGCTGAGACATAAGCTTGTTCTGAGCAAGAAGAGCATTAACAGCTTCCACTTCCAACACGCCTCTCTTCTGAGAGGTCTCAGAGTGCAAAGGATTCCTGTTAGAGGAATATAAGTATTGGTTGTTAGCAACCAACTCAATAAGCTCAATAGTCTCCCCTGGTGTCTTCTTCATCTGCAAAATTATCCAATCGCATCTTGGACATTTCACATAAACCCTCATAAAAGATATCCAGCTGAGTCCATCTAGAGAACATGTTCGGAGGGCATTGCCTAGTCGGTAGCTTGAATCTCTCCCAAGCTTCATAAAGAATCTCACCCTCTTTCTGTCTGAAAGTTTGAACCTCCACCCTTAGCTTAGTAAGCTTTTGAGGTGGGAAAAATTTAGTCAGAAACCTAGTGACAACCTTCTCCCAAGTATCTAGACTCTCCTCGGGTTGAGAATCTAACCACAGTTTTGCTCTCTCTCTCTCTCTCTCTCTCACAGTAAATGGGAAGAGCATGAGTCTGTATACCTCAGGATTCACTCTATTGGTCTTTACAGTATCACAAATCTATAGAAAATCAGAAATAAATTGATTCAGGTCTTCCTGAGGAAGTCCATGATACTGGCAATTTTGTTGCACAAGAGTGACAAGCTGAGACTTCAGTTCAAAATTGTTTGCAACTATGGGAAGCACCACAATACTTTTTCCATAAAGATCTGAATTAGGAGCAGTGTAAGAGCCAAGCACTCTTCTAGGTTCCTCATTCCCAATTGGATTTGCCACATTGGCATTAGCAGCATTATTATGATCCATAGTGGACTCTGTAGCCTTGTAAAGTCTTGCTTGTTACAAACTTCACCTTAAAGTCCTTTCAGGTTCAGGATCAAAGTCTAACAGAGGTTCCTTGTCCCTGTTCCTGCTCATAAACAAACAGAAGACAAGAAAAGATGGGATTCTCTACATCAGAGTGCAGAGAATTCCTAGTAAGGTAACTTGTGTAAAATAATAAAATAAAAATACTAAATAAAATAATTAAATAAAATTCAAAAATTACTAGTAGATTTAGGACAAAATTTTCAAAATTATGGAGCTAAATAAAGAATAAAAATAAAAATAAAAATAACTACGGAATACCAAACTTAATTTCAAAAATTAAGGAAAAACAAATACTGCAGTATTTGAAAATTAAGGACAAATATAATTAAAACTAAAGCAGAGGCGCCTATAAAAAAATTGAAATATTAAAAGAGGAATAAATAATAGGAAAAGAACGAAAGTCTCTTCTCTTTTATTTATTTATTTATTTATATTATATATATATTAAAACTAAACAATAAAATAAAAGAAAAAGAAAGAAACAGGGGATGGGGGAAGGCTAACGGAAAAAAAAGAAAAATTAAAGGAACAAAAAAAATGAAAAGTAAAAATTAATAATGCTAAAAGAAACTAATTAAAAAAAATTATCTAATCTAAGCAATCAAACAACGAGTAGTTGTCGATCACAATCAATCCCCGGCAAATGCGCCAAAAACTTGGTGCAGAATTTAAATCCACAAACTAACCGGCAAGTGCACCGGGTCGTACCAAGTAGTACCTCAAGTGAATGAGGGTCGATCCCACAAGGATTGATGGACTAAGCAACAATGGTTGATTAATTTACTTAGTTAGACAAACAGAAAAGTGTGTTTTGGTATTCAAAAGCATTAAACGGTAATTCAGAAATTAAAACAGCAAGCAGTAAATTGAGGAGAATAATATATGGAGAAACAGTTAAGGCTTCAGAGTTATCTATTTTCCAGATTGACTTTTCTTACTAACTATTTTAATCATGCAAGATTTAATTCATGACAAACTATATGTGACTAAACCTTAATTCCTTAGACCTTTTTAATCTCCTCTAACATTCATCAACTGCCAATTCCTTGGTCACTTAATTCCAATTAGAGGGTGAAGTTCAATTCTAGTTTATATGCCACAGAAATCCTAATTATCCAAATATAAGAGGATTATATGTCACGTATCCCGTTAAGTCCAGATAATTAGAAATTTAGGAGAATATGTTTTCAAGTTGTTGTTCAAGTAAAGAGCTTTTCCAAGTTATACAAGAACTCAATTAGAAAAAGGGTCATACTTCCGTTCCACCCAAATTCATAAGATAAAGAACAAAAAAAATTCTTGAATATAAATCAGTACATGAATTAAAATAGAAAAATAATAGTATCAATACATACAATAGACAGAGCTCCTAACCTTAACAGTAGAGGTTTAGTTGCTCATAGTTCAGAGAGAAAACTAGGATTCTAAAAAACCGTAAAGTGCGAAATGAGGTAGGAGAGAAGAGAAGAGCCCAAAGGGCTGATTCTTTTCTGTTTTATATCTAATCCTAATTAATGTAAAGTATATTTTCTAAAAATTAAATAATATCTTTTCCTATTTTTAAATAAAATAAAGTTTAATCAGAATTAAAATATAATCTTCGTGCATCTTCAATTGATGAATGAGGACCACTAGCTTCGTAGGAATGCACGCCTAACTTTGCATGGAGCTGCGCCTTATGATGAGCGGATAATTTATACGCATTTTGGCATTATTTTTAGGTAGTTTTTAGTATGTTTCAGTTACTTTTTATTATATTTTTTTAGTTTTTATGCAAAAATCAAATTTCTGGACTTTACTATGAGTTTGTGTATTTTTCTGTAATTTCAGGTATTTTCTGGCTGAAATTGAGGGACTTGAGCAAAAATCTGATTCAGAGGCTAAGAAAGAACTACAGATGCTGTTGGATTTTGACCCTCCTGCACTCGAAGTGGATTTTCTGGAGCTACAGAAGCCCAATTGGCATGCTCTCAATTGCGTTGGAAAGTAGAACGCCAGCCAAAGACCCTTTTCTGACGTAAAACGCCGGAACTGGCACCAAAACTGGAGTTGAATGCCCAAATTGGCACCCAAGTTGGCGTTTAACTCCAAGAAGGGCCTATGCATGTGAAAGCTTTAAAGCTCATCCCAAACAATCACCAAGTGGACCCCAGAAGTGGATTTCTACACTATCTGCACTTAATTACTCATTTTATGTAAACCTAAGTTACTAGTTTAGTATAAAAACTACTTTTAGAGATTCATTTCAAAATTTATGACATTTTACATCTCATATTGTATCTTCTACGGCATGAGTCTCTAAATCCCATAGGTGGGGGTGAGGAGCTCTGCTGTGTCTCAATGGATTAATGCAATTACTATTGTTTTCTATTCGATCACGCTTGATTCTGTTCTAAGATACTCACTCGTACTTCAATATAAAGAATATGATGATCCGTGACACTAATCATCATTCTAAAATTTATAAACGCGTGCTTGACAACCACTCCCGTTCTATTTGAGCTCAACGTAGTCATTGGGTGACAGCTTGAGTGCGTATCTCTTGGGTCTCTGATCCACGGATTTGACTTGCCTCTCCTGACAACAGAGCATTTGAATCCGTGAGATTAAAACCTTCGTGGTAGAGGCTAGAACCAATTGGCAGCATTCCTGAGATCCAGAAAGTCTAAACCTTGTCTGTGGTATTCCGAGTAGGATCTGGGACGGGATGACTGTGACGAGCTTAAAACTCATGAATGTTGGGTGCAGTGATAGTGTGCAAAAGGATAGAGAGATCCTATTCCGACACAAGTGAGAATCGACAGATGATTAGCCATGCGGTAGCTGTGCCTGGTATTTTTCATCCGTGATGAGAGATCCGATAGTTTATTAGCCGTACAGAAACCGTACTTGGACCATTTTCACTGAGAGGACGGATGGTAGCCATTGACAACGGTGATCTACCAACACACAGCTTGCCATTGAAGGAAGCCATGCGTGTTTGGAGAAGAAGTCTGTAGGAAAGCAGAGATTCAGACGACAGAGCATCTCCGGAACCTCAACCTGTTCCTCATTACTGAATCACAAGTATCATTCATTTCATGTTATTTACTTTTCATAAACAAAATCATTTATATCATTTGAATCTCCTGACTAAGATTTATAGGATAACCATAGCTTGCTTCAAGCCGGCAATCTCCGTAGGATCGACCTTTACTCACGTAAGGTATTACTTGGACAACCCAGTGCACTTGCTGGTTAGTTGTACCGGAGTTGTGAAAAGTGTGATCACAATTCTTTGCACTAAGTTTTTGGCACCGTTGCCGGGGATTGTTCGAGTTCGGACAACTAACGGTTCATCTTGTTGCTTAGATTAGGAAAAATTTATCTTTTTTGGTTTAGAGTCACTAAATTTGAGTCTTTTACTATTGTTTTTGTTAAAATTTTAAAATCCTTGTTTTTTTTTTCTAGATTTTTTCAAAATTTTTTAATAAATAGATAAAAACCAATAAACTAATAATTCAGTCTTCTGTTTGAGTTTAGTTTCATGTTTTAAATTTGGTGTCAATCGCATGTTTTTTATTTTCCTTTAATTTTTCGAATTGTATGTTTCTTTTTATTCTTCATATTTTCAAGTTTTATGTTCCTTGTTCTTTCTTGATCTTTAAGTTGTTCTTGTTTATTTTCCTTGTTTGATCTTTAGTTTTTCTTGTTTTGTGTCTTTCCTTGTTTTTCTTGTGCATTTTCGAATTATTAGTGTCCAAAGTATAAAAATTTTTAGGTTTGGTGTCCTTTGTGTTTTTTTTTTCTTAAAGATTTCTAAAATTTGTTCTTGGTGTTCATCTTGATCTTCAAAGTGTTCTTGGTGTTCATCTTGACATTCAAAGTTTTCTTGTTTGTTTTCTTTGTTTTGATCTAAAAATTCTAAGTTTGGTGTCATTTTATTGTTTTTCTCTTTCCTCATTAAATTCAAAAAAAAAATATCGTTTCCTTTATTTACTCATCATTTTTGAATTCCTTAGGTTGACTTAGTCAAAATTTTTAAAATTTGGTAGTTTCTTGTTAGTCAAGTTAAAATTTCAATTTTAAAAAAATTTATCTTTTTAAATCTTTTTCAAAACAAATTCTTTTTTAATTTTCTTTTTACATTTTTCGAAAATCTTTTATAAAATTTTTCAAAATCTTTTTCTTTTTTCTTTTTTATAATTTTCGAATTACTTGTCCTATTTTATTATTTTGATTGAAAAATTTTAAGTTTGGTGTTTTCTTGTTAAGAAAGTTTCAATCTTTAAAATTTTAAAATCATATCTTTTTCAAAACATCCTAACCACTTTCTCTCTCTTCATTTTTCGAAAATCCTCACCCACAAATTTTCAAATCTTTTTAATTAATTAATTAATTTAGTTTTTTCTAATTTCTTTTATTCCTTTTTCTTTTCTTAATTTTCGAAACATGCATCAATTTTTTATTTACTTTATTTTTATTTCTTTAATTTCAAAAAAAAGGGGGAATAAAATTTTTATTACAATCCACATCATCTTCCTTTCTCCATCATGGACCTAAGTGGAAATGAACAGTCCAGAAGAACTCTAGGGTCATATGCTAACCCCACTACTGTTTCATATGTGAGTAGTATCTATATACCCCCCATCAGAGCCAGCAATTTTGAGCTAAACCCTCAGCTCATTATCATGGTGTAGCAAAATTGCCAGTATTCCGGTCTTCAACAGGAAGAACCTACTGAGTTTCTGGCACAATTCTTACAAATTGCTGACACAGTACGTGATAAGGAAGTAGATCAGGATGTCTATAGATTATTACTGTTCCCATTTGTTGTAAAAGATCAAGCTAAGAGGTGGTTAAATAACCAACCCACAGCAAACATAAGAACATGGAAATAGTTATCAAACAAATTCCTGAATCAATATTTCCCTCCTAAAAGGATGACACAGCTAAGGTTGGACATCTATGGCTCTAAACAAGAGGATAATGAATCTCTTTATAATGCCTGGGAGAGGTACAGAGAGATGCTGAGGAAATGCCCCTCTGAAATGTTTTCAGAATGGGTGCAGTTAGACATCTTTTATTATGGGCTTACAGAAAAGGCCCAGATGTCTCTAGACCACTCAGCTGGTGGATCTATACATATGAGATAGACAATTTAAGAGGCTCAAGAGCTCATTGATACAGTTGCCAGAAATCAGCACCTGTACTCAAGTGGTGAGACCTCCATGAAAGAAGAGGCTGAGGCAGTATCCACTTAACTTAGTCCTTCAGAACAAATTGCTGAACTCAATCAGCAACTATTTTCTATAACAAAATAGTTAGCAGAATTTAAAGAGATGCTACAAGAAACCAAAGATGCTAACCAGAATATGAAAAAACAATTGAATCAGACAGGACAACAGTTATCTAAACAGATAACAGAAGAATGTCAAGCTGTTCATTTAAGGAGTGGGAAGACATTGAATGTCTCAATTCAAAGCAGCAGAAAGCCAAGAAAGGTACAACTAACAGAGGATGACCAAACCAGTGCCTAAAATCCCTCTGAGGACAGTAAGAGCCCAAAGAGGAATGATTCTGGCGTTCAAACGCCAGAAAAGGGTGAGAATTTGGCGTTGAATGCCCAGTGGATGGCCAATTCTTGCGTCCAAACGCCAGAAAAGGATGGCAATCTGGCGTTCAATGCCCATACAGCACCCAATTCTGGCGTTCAAATGCCAGTGAGGGATCAGACACCTGCAAGTGCTGATAACAACCCCCTTAAGCAAGCATCTCCAACCACTTCTGTAGGAAATAAACCTATAGCAACTAAGGTTGAAGAATATAAAGCCAAGATGCCTTATCCTCAAAACCCTGCCAAGTGGAACAGGATAAATAATTTGCTTACTTTGCAAACTATCTCAGGACTCTTGAAATAAAGATTCCGTTTGCAGAGGCACTTGAGCAAATACCCTCTTATGCTATGTTCATGAAAGAGATCCTAAGTCATAAGAAGGATTGGAGGGAGACTGAAAAAGTTTTTCTCACTGAAGAATGCAGTGTAGTCATTTTAAAAAGATTACCAGAGAAGCTTAAAGATCCCAGAAGCTTTATGATACTATGCACATTAGAGGGTGCTTGTACCAAGATAGCTTTTTGTGATCTTGGGGCAAGTATCAACCTGATACCTGTATCCACTATCAAAAAGCTTGGTTTGACTGAAGAAGTCAAACCAACTCGAATATGTCTCCAACTTGCTGATGGCTACATTAAAATTCCATCACGCGTAATTGAGGACATGATTGTCAAGGTTGGGCCATTTGCCTTTTCCACTGACTTTGTAGTGCTGGAAATGGAGGAGCACAAGAGTGCAACTCTCATTCTAGGAAGACCTTTCCTAGCAACTGGATGAACCCTCATTGACGTCCAAAAAGGCGAGGTAACCCTGAGAGTCAATGGGGATGAGTTTAAGTTGAATGTTGTCAAAGCTATGCAGCATCCAGACACATCAAAACACAGCACAAGCGTTGATATTGTTGACTCCTTGGTGGAAGAGGTCAATATGACTAAGAGTCTCGAATCAGAGCTAGAGGACATTTTTAAAGATGTTCAGCCTGATCTGGAGGAACCAGAGAAAATAAAAGAACCTCTGAAAACTCCTTAGGAAGAGGAGAAGCCTCATAAACCCGAGCTCAAATCACTACCACCATCCCTAAAATATGTATTTCTGGGAGAAGATGACACTTTTCCAGTAATCATAAGCTCTGCTTTGGAGCCACAGGAAGAGAAAGCACTAATTCAGGTGCTAAGGACACACAAGACAGCTCTTGGGTGGTCCATAAGTGATCTTAAGGGCATTAGCCCAGCCAGATGTATGCGCAAGATCCTATTGGAGGACGATGCTAAGCCAGTGGTTCAACCACAGAGGCGGCTAAATCTAGCTATGAAGGAGGTGGTGCAAAAAGAGGTCACTAAGTTACTAGAGGCTGGGATTATTTATCCTATTTCTGATAGTCCCTGGGTGAGCCCTGTCCAAGTTGTCCCCAAGAAGGGAGGCATGACTGTGGTTCATAATGAAAAGAATGAACTGGTTCTCACAAGAACAGTTACAGGGTGGCATATGTGTATTGACCACAGAAGGCTCAATACAACCACCAGAAAGGATGATTTTCCTTCACCATTCATAGACCAGATGCTAGAGAGACTAGCAGGTCATGAATACTACTGCTTTTTGGATGGCTATTCAGGCTACAACCAAATTGCAGTAGATCCTCAGGACCAAGAGAAAATAGCATTCACATGTCAATCTGGAGTATTTGCCTACAGAAGGCTGCCATTTGGTTTGTGCAATGCACCTGCAACCTTTCAGAGGTTGATGACTTGCATTATCTACCTTTCTTTCTTGTATAAAGAAGACCATAAAAGAGCATAAATCTCATTTGATCAGTACAATTCATGCATTATTTGATGAATATTATGGTACACTACTTTGAGATGAGTTGTGCTGAATTTCAGGTGAAAAAGGCATCAAAAATGGGTAGAAGACAACAAGAAACTAGGCGTGTGAAACTGGCGTGCCACTTGGGAGCAAATGCCACAAAAATACACTGGCGTGGCACGCCAGGAGCTAGGCGTGGCACGCCAGTACTAAATTCCAGAGAGGAAGTCCAAGCATGTATATGGGCGTGGCACGCCAGGGACTGGATGTGGCACGCTAGTAAAAAGTTCCAGAGAGCAACAATGGAGGACACAAATGGGGCGTGGCACGCCTAACCTATCAGCTACTATGGGCGTGCCACTTGAGCAAAGGGGCGTGGCACGCCAACTCACCATTCCAAGAAGAACCTCTACTATGGCTGCCACTTGGTATCGAAGGCGTGGCACGCCAGCTCCAAGAAGTCACTTGGGCATGCCACTTAAGAACCCAGGCGTGGCACGCCAAGCTTGAAGAGTTCACAAATGCATGGGTGTGCCACTTGAACAGCATGGCATGGTACGCTGGTACACTAATCCAGAGAAGGGGTTGAAGGCAATTGAAGACTGGGCGTGCCACTTGAGGTCGAAGGCGTGGCACGCCAACCTCTCAATCTCACTTAGGCGTGCCACTTGAACAACTAGGCATGGCACGCCAATGCACGAAGTGACCAAAAGCAAGGACTGGGTGTACCACTTGGTATCAAAGGCGTGGCACGCTAACCCAAGCATCTCACTATGGCGTGCCACTTGAAGGCTGAGGCGTGGCATGCCAGCTACTGGAACCAAGGCAAGATCATGGGCGTGGCACGCCAGCCTCTAGGCATGGCACGCTGGTATAAGTTTCCAGAGAGGATGAAGGAGGCCAATTACATGGGGCGTGCCACTTGGTATCGAAGGCGTGGCACGCCACTCACTATTCTTCACTTAGGCGTGCCACTTGAATCCCAGGCGTGACACGCCAAGAGAACGCACGCCCCTACACAAGGAGAGTCAACTTTGATCAAAGGTTGGACCAAGTCCTCATGGACATATGTGTGGAAGGAGCTCAACGGAAGATTGACTCAAAAGGCAAACCGGTTCAACTGAGAAGACTAGACCTTAAGCCTGTAGCTAGAGGATGGTTGGAGTTCATTCAACGCTCAATCATTCCCACTAGCAACCGGTCTGAAGTTACTATAGACCGTGCCATCATGATCCATAGCATCATGATTGGAGAAGAGGTGGAGGTTCATGAGATTATACCTCAAGAACTCTACAAGGTGGCTGACAAGTCCTCCACTATGGCAAGGTTAGCTTTTTCTCACCTCATTTGCCATCTATGCAATTCGGCTGGGATTTTCATAGAAGGAGACATCCCCATTGAGGAATAGAAGCCCATCACTAAGAAAAGGGTGGAGCAAACAAGAGAGCCCATTCATGGATCTCAAGAGACGCATGAAGCTCATCACCATGAGATCCCGGAGATGCCTCAAATGCATTTTCCTCCACAAAACTATTGGGAGCAAATCAACACCTCCCTAGGAGAATTAAGTTCCAACATGGGACAATTAAGGGTGGAACATCAAGAGCACTCCATCATCCTTCATGAAATTAGAGAAGATCAAAAAGCAATGAGGGAGGAGCAACAAAGACAAGGAAGAGACATAGAAGAGCTCAAGGACATCATTGGTTCCTCAAGGAGAAAACGCCACCATCACTAAGGTGGACTCATTCCTTGTTCTTAAATTCTCTGTTTTTCGTTTTCTTTATGTTAAGTGCTTATCCATGTTTGTGTCTTATTACATGATCATTAGTATTTAGTAACTTTGTCTTAAAGTTATGGATGTCCTATGAATCCATCACCTCTCTTAAATGAAAAATTGCTTTAATTCAAAAGAACAAGAAGTACATGAGTTTCAAATTTATCCTTGAACTTAGCTTAATTATTTTGATGTGGAAACAATACTTTTTGTTTTCTGAATGTATGCTTGAACAGTGCATATGTCTTTTGAAGTTGGTGTTTTAGAATGTTAAATATGTTGGCTCTTGAAAGAATGATGACAAGGAGACATGTTATTTGATAATCTAAAAAATCATAAAAATGATTCTTAAAGCAAGAAAAAGCAGCAAAAAAATAAAGCTTGCAGAAAAAAAAATGGCAAAAAAAAAATAGAAAAAAAAAAGAGAAAAAGCAAGCAGAAAAAGCCAAAAGCTCTTAAAACCAAGAGGCAAGAGCAAAAAGCCAGTAACCCTTAAAACCAAAAGGCAAGGGTAATAAAAAGGATCCCAAGGCTTTGAGCATCAGTGGATAGGAGGGCCTAAAGGAATAAAATCCTGGCCTAAGCGGCTAAACCAAGCTGTCCCTAACCATGTGCTTGTGGCGTGAAGGTGTCAAGTGAAAACTTGAGACTGAGCGGTTAAAGTCAAGGTCCAAAGCAAAAAAAGAGTGTGCTTAAGAACCCTGGACACCTCTAATTGGGGACTTTAGCAAAGCTGAGTCACAATCTGAAAAGGTTCACCCAATTATGTGTCTGTGGCATTTATGTATCCGGTGGTAATACTGGAAAACAAAGTACTTAGGGCCACGACCAAGACTCATAAAGTAACTGTGTTCAAGAATAAACATACTGAACTAGGAGAATCAATAACACTATCTGAACTCTGAGTTCCTATAGATGCCAATCATTCTGAACTTCAATGGATAAAGTGAGATGCCAAAACTATTCAAGAGGAAAAAAGCTACAAGTTCCACTCATCTTATTGGAGCTATGTTTCATTGATATTTTGGAATTTATAGTATATTTTCTTCTTTTTATCCTATTTGATTTTCAGTTGCTTGGGGACAAGCAACAATTTAAGTTTGGTGTTGTGATGAGCGGATAATTTATACGCTTTTTGGCATTATTTTTAGTATGTTTTTAGTAGGATCTAGTTACTTTTAGGGATATTTTCATTAGTTTTTATGTTAAATTCACATTTCTAGACTTTACTATGAGTTTGTGTGTTTTTCTGTGATTTCAGGTATTTTCTGGCTGAAATTGAGGGACT